>NC_143252.1:28918939-29221969 GCF_984573655.1 Nuphar pumila | reverse complement strand
AGAAGAACTTGTTGAAATGAAGAAACTTAAACCAAGCAATCACAAGGTCTATATGGCGAACAATACATATAATGATGTTGTTGGTATTGGGACTTACATGTTGTATGTAGGGGTGTCAACATGCTTGGTTTATCCGTGAAGCAAATCCTATAGGGTTTGGGTATGGTGATAAATAAGAAGACCTGATTAAGACCCTGGTTTGGACCTGGAGGTTCGATTAATAGATGGACCCGAGTATAGTTTATGAAATTTTATACCATACCCGGACCCGGCCCGAGTTCTGATTAAGACCTGTATTTTTTCAATGTAAAAATGATAAAAATATGGTTTTACCAGGTATGCTGTGGGTTTGGTTCATCTAGTTTTTATCAGATTTGGGTATAGTTTTTCTTACAGTGGACCCGATTAAACCCAGGTTTGAACTTGTTACCATACTCGAAAAATTGATTCAAGTCTGGTTCTACTTAGGTCTGAACCAAACCCGAGCCATTGACACCCCTAGTTGTACATAGAAGGCAATAATTTATTATTGATTAATGTCTTGTATGTGCCTACTATGAGGCGAAATCTCTTATTTGTGTCTAACTTTATCAAAAGGGCTTCAAAGTCCATTTTCGTCTTGACAAAGTGACATGTCAGAAATGTAGAATAGTGAAGCTCAAGGGATGTTATGATAAGAGTTATCGTTTGTTTTGCCTGAATGTTGTACCTTATCATATGAATAAAAGAATTGATGTTTCTGAGTATATAGATTGTGCTTTAAGTGTAGATGCATATTTATGGCATTTAAGGTTAGAATACATTAATGTGAATAAAATGAAAAGAAATATGAAAATGAGTTTGCTACCTTTATAAAATGACTAGGTAGTAGGGTATCTAAATTATTGGCTATTGTGCATATTGACATTTGTAGACCCTTAACAGTAGTTATTTCTACAAAGTTGAAGGCTCTAGAAAGACTTAAGGCATATAAAAAGAAGTTGAAGGGTTATTAGGAAGAAAAATCTAAATTTTTATATTTGATAGAGGTGATGAATATAACTTTGATGAGTTTAAGTCTTACTATAGAAAACCTCTCATACAACTATATCTTATACACCTAAGCAGAGTGATGTAGCAGAAAAAATGAATAGAACTTTAATGGATATGACAAGATCCATGTTATGTGGTGTGACTTTTAGCAATGGTATTTTTAAAACATTATTTTGTCATTGAAAGCGTTTGAAAAATTGCCAACCAAGTAATAATACCGATTTCCCACGTAGGTGGTGAGTCAGATCGATCAACAGGAAACATGATATACTCAAATTAAAACTAAACTTTGCACTTTATTGATATTGAACTTGTTCAATTACAGAAAATATTACAATTAAAAGTAAATTGAACAAGAACAAAAAGAAGTCACGCAGTGACTTAAGCACGCGAACACAAGGGCATTTTCATCAATTCACTAATAAAATACGATACCACGTGGACGCAATGCTCTTTATCCGCAACTTAATATCACCTGCATGACAAAAATGAAGTTAGTAAAACTATTTACATAAATAGAAATGACTATTTCTAAATTAATTCTAAAATTAATCGCTAACCTAATTCTACGTAAAACGAGAAATTATCAGAGCTAATTCTCTAAACTAATTAACCTAATGCTATAATTAACTCTAAACTAATGTTACAAACCTAATAAAACACTAAAAAATAGAATTAGAAAAACTACGTAAAATGAAAAATGACTATTTTGCCCCCACGCTACACGAAACACTAATTTCTGATAGGCAGTCGAAAATTGAATCATAGATGACTCAAACAGAGTCCGATTGGAGTGATTTTTGTTCTGTTGTATTTTTGACAGAATCAGAAATTCAGCGAAGCTTTCGAATTTCTTATCTTTTCTGGGAGCTTCGGATATAAGTGTTACAAAATCAGATAGAATTATGAAATATACCCATCTAGAAAATCCAGAAAGGTAGCACATGTTAGGCTACATTGTTTAATGCAACCAAATTAGACTTGGATCATGATATGCTACAAGGTCCAAATCAGGCAAGCATTTTATTAGGTTGGGTCGGAATCTGTTAAAGAAAGACTGGGTCCAACTGAAAGTGTGACCTGGTTTTGCATTACATTGAAGGTGAATAGTGGGTGCAAGTTTTATCCATGGAAATCACAGAAAACATAATAGTGGGTGCAAGTTTTATCCGTGGACATCAACTAAGATCCTTATTTTAATTGTGTTGAAGATGCAATGGTCCTACTCCTATCACAATCCAAATCTGAAACTGGGTTGGGTAAACATAAAGATTAGCATGTGCTCACATATAATAAGTCCTTTTATCTCATCGTCAAGCACATCAAGTGGCTGTAGTTTAGTGGTGAGAATTCCACGTTGTGGCCGTGGAGACCTGGGCTCGAATCCCAGCAGCCACATCTTATTACTCTTTTTAGGTTTTCCTCTTCGCTAGCGCTCTCTCTCAAGGAAGAAAAAAAAGGGAGAGACCCACGCTCTTTATATCTCTCTTCTTGGATCTAGAATTTCATAGACTTGCTATCACTGTATCAAACTTTTTGGACGATTCGTGACTTTCGTACACGAACTATTGGGGTATCTGAATTTCAAACTGGGAGTTGCCATGATATATATATATATATATATATATATATATATATATATATATATATATATATATATATATATATATATATATATATATATATATATATATATATATATATATTATAGAAGACAATCTAAAAAGGGCTACTGTGCCCTTTTTTACCTTTCATGATGGATTGGATAATATGAAAAGAGAAATCATATTGAAACGTATTTTTATTGATCAATATATATATATATATATATATATATATATATATATCAACCTTCATCTGTTTATATCCTCACATCTATGGGTTGCTGTACCGGCAGTTGCTTTGACATAATACAAGGTGTGAAACATGAAGTCTCTTCACCCCAGGAACAACTGTAGTGTTTATCAAAAGAACTATATTCTTAAAAAAATCATTGTATTATGCATCATAACTGTGAAACACAAAAACAAAGAAAAAAAAATGGCATCCATTAAGCTTCTGCTAAGACAACCTGTTTCCCATAATGATACAGAAGTTTTGATGTTCATGGGATGATTAGATGTACTTATGAAATCCTTCAATTGATACAGATTTTATATATGTTTCATTAGTTGCTTATGAAATCCTTCAATTTCACTCACAAGGGCTTCACTCATATGGTAGAGGGAACTTGTGAATTCACCAAGTTAACAGGATGTCACAAGTTAGAAATGCATGGGTGGTGTCCCTTGCTGCAAGGTGGAAAATAGGTGTACTCCCGGGTGGGTAGGGGGGACCTCAAGGGTTTTACTAACCAGAGGCAAGACAATGTGTTGAATTATCAAAAAAAAAAAAAAATCCTTCAACTTCTATATGATCAAGATTTGGTCTCTGGGCATATGAGGGCTCCACTCATCTGGCAGGACCGACTCGTGAACATTACCAAGTAGATGGGTTTCGCAAGTTCAAAACCAACAGGTGCATGTCCCTTGCCATGGGGCTATAGTTGATTGTACTCTCTGGAGGGCAAAGGGGACCTTGAATTTTATGCCAATAAACCTAGCAAGGCAGCTTTTTTTCTTGATTATAAAAAAAAAAAGATTTGGTCTCCACAAAAAATTATTTAATAAAAGTCTGCCAGACTGCCACTCTATGGAAAGAGTTTTGAACTTTGTGGGAGAACAGGACCTGAACACTTATTCTCATAACGTGAACTGTGGAATTGTTCTGCCCATTGTCCAATTTGCAGGCAAGAGTAAGAATCATGGATAGACAGTTTAGAGACACACCACCTTGGTTCACATTAAAAATCTTTAGGATGCATATTCCAGTTCTATCAAATACACAAGGAGTCAACATCCTATAAAACAGCCTTAGGCTGGTCAAGCAGATGAACGGTTCACAAGAGGTCACTAAATTGAATGCAATGGATTCATTGGTGTTAGCACACAATAAAATAGACAAAAGTGCTAAGAAAAAAAAAGAGTTGATACAGGGAAGTACAAATTTCGCACTTCAAGCCTGTGTCACACACAGCTAGTATTTTGAAGAAACAACAGAACAAAAAAAAAACAAAAATTTTCAATAACAAATGAAATTAGAGAAATAAAGCAAGAAAGTACCATATTTAACACTAATTGAATTCATTTCAAGTTTGATTCCAAGAAAAAGAAGAAATGCAGAGTCCCTTGATCTTGATGCACATATTATTAGTTCACATTGTTTAATACAGGATGTGGTATGTAAGACAACTCAATTTGTTGACAAAGCTGCATAAATCACGCAGATAATAGTCAGGCCCTTAATGTGTATGATCATAAAATCTGGATACTAGCTAATAATCAGTTGCTGGTGAGCATGGATTGGGTGAATTAGCAGTCCCTTGGCTTTGGTCCTGCATATTCAGCAACAACGACAAAGCCATCAAGAAACTGTAACATCAAAACCATAAGATGAGTGAACTAACAACATTAGAATACATAAGAAAGATCCAGCTAGACAATATTCACCAGGGTTGTGGGTTACAGATGCATGTGCCCGAGTGGCCAAAAGGCCCCAGTATACTGGGGTAGGATAATCAGAACTAAAGGATCCTGTTACACAATGGTACTCATGGCCCTAGTTCATCACTTGTAACCCAAAATTGAAAAACCCAGTACTGTAGTGCAGTCTAGTCATTTCCCTGCCAGTAAATGTTTAATAGCTTAGGCTTGTGAAAGATACCCTTTATAGAAAATGATATCTTTTGGCATCATTTTGAGTGTAAGCCCATAAGAGCATCCATCAAGCCTCCCTTAACAAAATTGCTTGTTAAACATAAATGTCCTAATGAACAAGATCAGACCTGGCCATCCATGTCCTTTATACCCTGCTCTGCCTCTTCTAGCCTTGCATATGTAAAAAATCCATATCCTTTTGAATAGCCATATGTTTGATCAGTTACCACTTTAGCTGAAAATAACATCAGCAGATTACTATCTCATGTATTGCAGGTGATGTCTTAAGAGTGAACAGCCTGAGAATGAAGATCAAAAGAAACAATTACCTTGAAGGACTTGGGCAAACTTTGAGAAGGCCTCTTTCAGTTTCTCAGGTGTTGTTCTCTTATTGAACCCTGATGTACGCAATCCAGAACACTAATGCCATTTAGGGGTGTCCCTTCAACTCTAGGTTCTCCAGAAAGATGAAAATGATGATGATAGAATTTGCAGCCATGGTCACCAATCACTTGTTGCAGTAGCTTCACATTTCTCATTAAGTGATCAAACTCATGCCCTCGTTACTGACATTTTTTGATCTTTATATGCAACACAATAGTTTTGCTATAGAAAAGAAAAATCATAAACTTCCAATATTAACAGGCCTTTCAGTGTAACTTCATGTCATCTTGATAAACTAGAAGTTGGATATAAGATTTAATTATGGTTTCTCTTTGTTTGTCAAACATCATTCCATATAAACATGAAACATACATAGTTCGTAATGCAACAGATGCGCCCATGTTGACACCTAGATGAATAATTTTGGTGAAGAAAAATAAATGTAGATGAATGTACACTTCAGAGAAAAACATGTCACTAATAATGCACCCACTTTATACAGTATTTGTATCCACTTTATACATTTACATCATCTATAAATTATAACACAGTTGACACTTCGTAGACAACTATATGCCACGTGGCTCATCAAACCAAAATGTAATAATTTATGTATTGCTAAATCTAAAAAGTGGATGTTTTACAGAATATAAAAATCATAGTTGAAGGTTGCATCTTCTCATAGATGTACTTGACATGGCTTGTTTGATGGGAATCATGTTTTTTGGGACATCACAATAGGTATTTTTAAGCCATGAAATTTTGGAACATTATGAGCTGTTGATTTTTTAAGATCTTAAAAAACATAAAAATCATAGTTGTAGGTTGCATTTTCTCATAGATGTACTTGACACAGATTATTTGATAGGAATCATGTTTTGGATCATGTTTTTTTTTTTGGACATGGGTTTTTTTAAGTCATGAAATTTTGGAACATTGTGAGCCATTGATTTTTTAAGATCTTAAAAACATACATGTATACGGTAATCACATGATCCAAGATGTTTTTTGCTAAATAATGATTGTAGATCATATCTATGGGGTCTTTATCATTGAAAAAAAAAACACTCAAATTTTGACAAAATTGAAGCTTCTATTAGGTGGGAGTAGGGATGGCAGTGGACCAGGGGACAACTGGGCTCCGCCCCGTTTGGACCGGGGATTAAGAGCATCAAATGGGGATAAAGGTTAAAATCTATCCCCCTGCGGGAATGGACTTACGCTTTCCCCCACCCCACCCCATCCTCGTCCCAATCCCCACCTTGCCCCGCCCCGCCTGTCCCATCCCCAATCCTTCAAGTGATGACTATAGACTGAGGGAAAACGGGGCTCCGCCCTAACCGAGGATGGAGGATATGATACGGGGATGGAGGCGGGGGTGGAGGTTAAAATCCATCCCCGTGCGGACCATCCCTAGGTGGGGAGTAGGAACTCCCGGAGCACCCTATCATTACTACTACGTGCAGAAATGTTAAATGAGAAAACAGTGGACTCTAAGCATTTAGGAAACTTAAGAAACAGGTATTAAATTATTAACTCAGTTGTATACAAAATAATGTAAAAAATATAAAGGTATGGGTCAGGTCTAGTTTGGCAAATCCTAATAAGACCTATGATTTTTCTTCTTATGGTAGGTCAAGTCGAACATGAGTCCAGACCCGGTACCAAAACAATTATTCAGATCCAAGTCTGGATCCTCTCAAGTTTTTTCAGGGTCGGACCCCTTGATACCCTACTTTTAGTTTTAGTTAAATATATATTTTAAGTTTTGTTTAATGAACTGAAAAAACAAGAAAAAACAAGAAAATAATAGGAATGAGCTAGAAATTATAAGCAATTAATTAAAAATAAAAAATAATTAAAATAAGTAGAAGTAAACAATTTGTCATGGGCTTACTTCTTAAATAAGTCACTGAAGCGAGACGGTTCTTCTTTGCCACCGCAAGCCTTTTGTTGCTGCGAAAGCTGAGACTGCAAGAACATGGAGGAAGTCACCCTAAAGCAATCACAGGTAAAACAATTAGTTATCTGAGGAATTCTCTCTCTCTCTCTCTCAAAGGAAACACAGATTTTTTCCCTCTCTCTCTCATTTTTTCCCTCTCTCTCTCTCTCTCTCTCTCTCTCTCTCTCTCTCTCTCTCATGTTTCTCTCACTCCCCAACCTTCAGTGAAAACATGGGGAGGAAGCCCAAATCCATTCATCACCAGTATGTCCATCTCCCACGCCAAGCAACTCCATGCACGCATCATCACCACCGGCCACGCCCAACATCACCTCTCCCTCGCCAAGATCCTTTGCTCCTACGCCGAATCCGACCCCCTCCGCCCCTCCACCGCCCGCGCCCTCTTCGACCGCGTCCACCTCCCGGCCCTCTTCCTCTGGAACACCATCATCCGCGCCTACGCTCGCTCCGACGAGCCCCAAGAGGCGCCGGCCCTCTTCGCGCGCTTGCTCCGCCACGCCGAGCCCCCGCCGAATGCGTACACGCTCTCCTTCGTCTTCGACGCCTGCGCCAAGGCTGGTTTCGACAGCCAGTGCCTCCACGGCGTCGTCGTGAAGCTCGGCCTCGAATCGAATGTGTATGTTTTGAACGCCATGATGCACGCCTTCGACAAAGGTGGTGAATTGGAGTACGCACGCAAACTGTTCGACGAAAGTCCTCGACGAGATATTGTATCTTGGAACATCATGATCGGCAGCTATGTTCATGGTCGTCGCCTCGATGAAGCTTTGATGCTTTTCGAGGCGATGGAAGAAGAGGGTGTGAAGGGGAACGCGATCACGGTGGTGAGTTTGCTATCGGCATGTGCACAGTCGGGGAAATTGGAGATGGGGAGGAGGGTACATTGCTATATGGATAGCAACGGAATTCGTTCCAACAGCATTGTCCAGAACGCTTTGATCGATATGTATGCAAAATGTGGGAGTATTGTGGAAGCGCGTAGGGTTTTTGATGGTATGCCATTGAAGAATGTAATTACGTGGAATTCGATGCTATCGGGCTATGCCAGAGTTGGTTTGGTTGATACTGCACGCAGGCTTTTCGACGAGATGCCTGAGAGAAACGTCATATCTTGGACGTCCATGATGACAGGCTACGTTCAAAACGAACGTCCTCTCGACGCACTTTCGCTCTTCCAAAAGTTACTACCTGAGGGAATTGAACCAGATAGTGTGATGATGGTGAGCGTGCTCTCTGCTTTTGCTGATCTAGGATGCTTGAATCAGGGTAAATCGATCCATGCCTGTTTGAACAAGAAAGGCATTCATCTGACAAGTGTGCTGGGGGCTTCTTTGATAGACATGTATGCAAAGTGTGGCAGGGTAGATGTTGCACTTAGAGTGTTCAATAGCGTGATGGAGAAAGATGTTAATCCGTGGACTGCAATAATCACTGGGCTTGCAATAAATGGCCAGGGAAGGGCATGTCTCAGTATGTTCTCTAGCATGGAACAATCACAAGCAGTACCAAATGCAGTAACATTTGTGGGTGTGCTTTGTGCATGCAGCCATGCAGGATTAGTGGATGATGGTTTCAGATACTTTTATCGAATGCGAGATATCTATGGGATTGAACCGCAGATAGAGCATTTTGGTTGTATGGTCGATCTTCTGGGACGTGCAGGGCGCCTGGACGAAGCTCAAGATTTCATAGAGAAAATGCCAATCAAACCCAATGCAGGCATTTGGGGTGCTCTCCTAGGTGCTTGCAGGATTCATGGCAACGTCGAGGTTGCCGAAAGAGTTGCAAGAGTCCTCATTGACTTGGAGCCACAACGCGGTGGCTGTTACGTGCTTCTGTCTAATATATACGCTGCTGCAAATAAGTGGGAAGATGTTAGCAAGGTCAGGAAGATGATGAAAGATCTAAAAATTGAAAAGGCTCCGGGATGGAGTTGGATTGAAGTGGATGGTACTGTCAACCAATACTTCGCTGGTGAGCAGAGCTACTTGCAGAATGCTGAGATGATTTTGATGTTGGAAGAGATTAGCAGGAAGCTGAAATCTGTGGGGTATGTTCCACTTACTAACCAGACACTGTTTGACATAGATGAAGAAGAGAAAGAAGATGCACTCTACCATCATAGTGAGAAGCTGGCGATTGCATTTGGCCTCATGAAAACCAAGCCATGGATCACCATACGAATAGTGAAAAACCTCCGTGTATGTAGTGATTGTCACTCTATGACGAAGCTGGTCTCGAAGGCTTTCAACCGAGAAATCATAGTTCGCGACCGAAACCGGTTCCATCATTTCAAGCACGGGACATGTTCTTGTGGGGATTACTGGTAAATTCCTCCACATTCAGCGACCAGCTCGTCATAAGTCCTTTGCAGAATCCATAGCATAAAATGATATATTCCATTAAAGAAGGTGCTTGGCACATTGTCAGCATCCCTGTAAGAAAATCTGGAGAAAGTATTTGATCAGATAACAGACCTCAGTGTCATAGTGGTAGAACGCAGTTTCCAAGGAAATCATTTTCCTTGTATGCTGCTCACCAATAGCTCGGAGAGATCAAGCAAAGCACTTGCTACATGCTTAACAATGCTAGACAAAAAATAAGAAAAGCATTGTAGAATAATGCCGCCAGCCTACCTGCCACAATCATATTTGCTCCAGCCGTCGCCGAATGCCAAACAGCAATCAAGATTCAAAATCTGCATAGAAGCATAGAAGTACATCAGCATATTTGTTGTGCTGCACACCAAATAAGTTGCGTCTCCAGTGACAACGGTTCCCTACCAATGCGGAGACCATGCTCCCCTACCAATGCATTTTTTACTTCCCACGGCTTTGGCAGATGGTTTAGAGCGGGTCATCCGCAAAAGAATATAAGCAGTGACAGATCAATAGAACAGCTAATTTTGCAACATGCAACAGTTAATATGAGTGCTGTAATCCAAATTATATGGAGATTATGGCCATCTTCGTGCAGCAATTTCCAAATCCCTCGATGGGATAAAGATGAGAACCTTCGCAGAATGACAGGTCCAACCTACCTTCCAGTACAGAGATTGGTTTCTGCCTTTTTCTTTTTTTTGGAGATAACCAGAGAAATTTGTCCCCCTCACAAGTTCATTGGTGTAAAAAGCTCAGGTCCCCCCTTACCCACTGCTTTAGCCTTGCAGCAAGAAATGCACACCAGTGGGTTTCGAACTTGTGATGTCGATTCAGCTTGGTAACATCATGAGTTGCACATACCAGCTTGGTTAGGCAAATTAAACTTGATAGGTGTGCATCATTAAGGCTCTGTTTGGGAGCCGTTGTTGGGAAGAGCAATGATGAGTGACCAAATCGGTAGATTTAGCCATGACAAGGACATTGAATCCGCTGATTTTTAACGTGGTTGCCCCTCCCAATGCCGCTCTCAATTGATGGGTGTGCATCATTAAGGATCTGTTTGGGAGCCGTTGTTGGGAAGAGCAATGATGAGTGACCAAATCGGTAGATTTAGCCATGACAAGGACATTGAATCCGCTGGTTTTTAACGTGGTTGCCCCTCCCAATGCCGCTCTCAATTGCGTCTTCCCTCCCAAAGTTCTCAATCAATGGAGATTATGGGGATTTCATGAATCCCCCATCACATTGCCGCTCTCAACTATGGGTCCCAAACAGAGCCTATTTCCATTTCGGAATAGACCCTAATTTTATGACCTTAAAAACACAAGTACTCTCTAAAATAACATTTTGAATGGCATTCACATTGCAAACCCTTTAATAACTCAAAACATTTTGAATGACATTCACATTGGAAATTCTTTAATAACTCATTATTTACAATTTGAATCAATCAAATAATCGTTACAAATACATGCAGAAATAGCTCTAATCAAAGCTGTTCATGGCACTTTTACAATGACACAATTTGGCCATTAGATTATTTGAACCTACGTCTAAGCGAATGAAGGAGCTGTTCCAGCAAAACAGCAATGTTAGGGATAAAATGTCCGAGTATGCCTCTCAAAAAACTCTGCATAAACCTCGGCCACCAACCATGTGCAGATAAGAGCCATCTTCCAATGTATGCATGCTCAAATTGCCTGCAACATGGAGCTGTTTCACAGGAGGATAAATCCTCAGCAAAGGATAATGTATAAGCAAGAAGTAATCAGAGAGGGATTACCATGTTCACAAAACGATACCTGAATGTAAAAAAATGCAGTTCACGTGATTGGAATTAGTTGATGGCAGAAGAAGCAACAAACAATTATTTCAAGCTACGCCAAATGATTAACTGTACAATCTGGAGTTCAGCTGCTATACAAATTGGAAGGCACCTGCAACATAATGACAATCAAATAATTATAAGCCTGCTTCTACTATTCCAGTTAGCAAAATTTAAACATAAGCCAACATATAGAAGCTGCTCGTATCCTCAACCTTGCAACCACGTAGGTGCGCGTTTGCGTGATTGGTAGCTCAACCAGCCACCTCGAGTTTCTGAAGCAGCAGGACATACAATCCAATCCTTTGCATAATATATGTGATCAATGATCATCTTGCCGCATATGACTTCTGAAGTAGCAGCATGAAAAGCCCAAAGAACTCCCCATGGTTTTTCAGCACACCACGATACACTAATCATACCATATTTGTCAAGTCATATTTGGGCTCCAACGTCATTTGAAAGCTGAAGTATGCCACGCATATGAAGGTACGGATTCTCCAGTAGCTTTTCATTGTTGCTCTGGTGAATGAAAATGCACTATTTTAGTTTAGACTCAACTCAAGGCCAAAGAACTGTAAGCAGCATAACCAATAATTACCATACAGTCCCAAATATCAAAGCACTAAAAATTAGGTTAAAACACCATACCTGTTGTGCTTTGAATACAAGATCATGCAACATGCGCTGGTATTTTTCTGGTTCTTCTGTCATCATCCTCTGGAAGAACAAACTTGAGCATCTTTGCGAAATTGAAAGAAAACAAACTAATCCTTGAGATAACCAGAGAAAGAAATGACAACACACCTTCAAAAGAAACGCTGAAGTGTAATATGCCACCCTTGCATCTGTATCATCCAACAATCTCCTGCCAAGCAGCATAAACACAAATAACTAGAGGCACTATAAATCCAGAAATTTCATACTAAGTGGACATAAAAAGTAAAAAATACCTGAAAAATTCTTCCCCTCCAAAATCCTGAAATGCAGCAGGGTCAGCAGTGCATTTACCGATCAAAAGCAAGAGAAGAGCTGCACGCATATCAGATGCAGATCCTGGTAAAATTCCCCTTCCTTTGCTACCAACAGAAACACCAAGTGCAATATCATCTGTTGCCGCACTAGCAAGTTGAATCAATGGCCAAAAGAATAAACCTGTAGAGACACAGGCTACCAATTGCATCGGAACACTAGCACGTCCACTCAACAGCATAGCTGCCAGTGATCCAGTCTCGCTATCCAAACATGAATCAGTGTAGGATTTGTTTTTGCCATCTCCAAGAAACTCAGCTCCATTGTGTGTCTTCCCTTGTAGATGAAGGGATGCATCTGCCTCAAACCTACTATTTCCAGCTGGACCAAAATAGAAGTTACTCGCCCCAGTGAGGTCTCGAAAAGGTGAGTGATCAGAACCAGTTGCTGATTCAAGGGAGGATCTCAGACATAATTGAGAAAATAGAAGATCACACATCTGGTCAAATGATAGCAAGGTCAGATTATGTAAATTAAGATTCAAATGACAATAACAAGGTCAAGTTATGAAAATTAAGATTTGTGAATCAAGTTATGTAAATTAAGATTCGTGAAGAAAAAATACATGTTCAACACACATACATACAAATGGATACAGACACATACGTATGTATGTATGTATGTATGTATGTATGTATGTATGTATGTATGTATGTATGTATGTATGTATGATCTAATGAAGCAACAGAAAACTGAAATTCTACAAAACCTCCATGAGAGCACTGACTACAGAGCAGAAAGAATTTCTGCCTTGATCAGGAACTAATGGCAGATGTGCTGATCAAGGCAGCAAATAATGTTGCTTTATAAATGTATTAAACGAGCATCTTTGTTGCCTATTTTACTAAAAACATTTGGGAGCAACGTCAACTTAAGCAATTCCTGCTTTGCATACAGATTCAGTTATATATAAAAGATAAGGTCATGACATCATTTACTGCTTCCAATAAGTTCTTCACGTCATTTAATGTTCCCAATACATCAAAGACAGTTTCAAATCCCATTAGGAGCATTTTCCAGCTTGATTATTAAAAAGAAAATATACATGGTTTCAATTTTCTGATAGTATCTTGGGCATTCCACTTTCTCTAGCAAAGCGCAAACAGTTTTCTTTGACATGCAGAAAATTAATTTCCTTAGAATTTCCCCCTTTTGAATGCATCTCAAAGCAGTTAAAGCTCATTTTCCTCCAGCTTTATTTCTTGTCATATTGAGGCATCATATCTGCTACAATGCACACCATTTATTTTTGAATTTTAACATCACAGTTTCATCTTGTGGTCAAACCGTCTGAAAGAACAAAATCATTCATGGCACTCGATGCATTCTAAACTTGAGAACCTTCTTTGTCTATGTTTCGTTGATTGCACAGTACACACTGACCTATTGGTAATGATTATGCAATTAAAGGTTGAGAAGGATGTTCTCTTATGGATTTCAAAACAACGCAGATACT
Organism: Nuphar pumila; assembly: GCF_984573655.1. Classification (NCBI taxonomy): domain Eukaryota; kingdom Viridiplantae; phylum Streptophyta; class Magnoliopsida; order Nymphaeales; family Nymphaeaceae; genus Nuphar; species Nuphar pumila. Next base: position 29,208,141 of record NC_143252.1, on the reverse strand, counting down.
TAATCATACTTCTATCACTGCAATCTACCGTACTTATGACTAATGCAAATCCTCTATGAGAAGGGAATGCAGAATATACCAAATCTCAAATTCAAACCTTAATTTCCTCTCATACAAAAACTCGGGCCAAGCACTCAAACCTATGTAACACGGACTCTTCTAACAGGCTACCGCACCAGCATCACACCCGCACACATGCGGGTGTGGCACTTGGACTCGGCTTTCTTTGTGTCAGGTGAAGTTAACCACACTGAGGTCCATTTCTGTCCAAAAGTAGATTCAGTTAACCCTAACCAAGTCCAGATTTATTTATACATATCCACACCTCCGCACCAGTGTGGTGTTATTTTTTATTGATGAGGAATAGTAATTATAGATTGTTAATTTGATTTATTGCATGAATTTATGCATGATGAATTGATGATATGATAACTTAAAACTGTTAAAATATATATATATATATAGAGATAGATATAGATATAGATATATATACACACACCCTTTCCGCACCCAAGTTTTTTTAAAATTGCTTCATCGCCGCATCCGCACCCGTATCCGCACCTATGTGACAGACTCAAACTCACCTCACAAATTACCATATAACTCATTCTTTTGATGGCCTTTGTGATTTAAAGGCAACAAATTGCATCATCTCTGATTGACCAAGATACCACAGTTAGTAACTTGCTAGCAGTCGAGTAACCTTGTTCAGTTGCTAGTTCCTATATATAGAATAGCACAACGTTTGAACAAAGAAAACGTCATACCATACCAAGAAATCTCTAAATTGATAAGAGATGAAAGAAATGATGGAGAAATAGGAAATTACTCAAGAGTCAAGAGTTGATATTCCTGACAAACATGGTAAGCTAAGAGCAATGGAAAATACTCAAAACCCTGTCATTGAAATCATGTACAGGAGCCCTTATTGGCATGCTCTAGTTCACAGTAAAAGACATTAGTTAACGATAGATGCATGGGGAAAAAAACAAGGTCCAGCCTTCCATAAAAAGTATTGCATTTGTTCCATAAAACTAGAGGAAGGAGAATGGACTTCATCCATGCTCTATGACTGGTTAAGAGAAGCAAAAGTTCATATAGACAGTTGTATATATGAAGGAAAAATAACCACAAGTATTGGTGGCTGCATCCTAAAGAATGAAGTCATTTGGAGACACAAATACTTACACCAAGATTCTGACTAGTCATGATCAAAGAGCATGAAACAGAGCCATATAGCTGTGTGTGTGCGTGCGTGCGTGCGTGAGAGAGAGAGAGAGAGAGAGAGAGTAATGACCAAGAGATTAATTGACATGCAAAGGAAAAACAAATTCATATGCTTTTGAACATAAGCAAGATACATGTATCACAAGTCGATCTTCAATTTTTCCTCACTTCATAGGTGGTACAGGGAAAACCCTTCCATTCTAACTAGGGTGAAAATTATTAATTCATTATTTTCAAAAGCATTCACTAAAGGAAAGAATAAATAGCTGTTTCTATGCAACTTGTCCTTTCACAAGGAGAGAATAATGAATTGAAGAAAAAAAGATATCTTGACATATAATAATATTATAGATTAGAGAATTCAAACAAGAAAAATAGATTTAAAAAGATCTTCACCAAACAGGTATGGTCATTCGTTTAATGATTCCTTTAGGATAAATAAAATAGATGAGCCTGTAGGAACTCTGATATGAAGTTTTTGAGCAGATCCATAACAGAAACAATACTATTTTGCAGCAGATGGAGTTATAGGAAATCAATGAAAACTGAATGTTTTGACTCTCAAAGAATCTCAGCTGTGGAAGCCAGCATGATGGTGTGTGGTTGCAAAATTGATTGTTTGATGCCACACAAAGATGCTGGAGAAAAACCATAAGCTTACATAGACAAAGCACCTCACATATTTCCATAACACCATATTATTACAAAGATCACAAGACTTAACGGAAACACCTCTTTTGAAACATTTGGTAACTAGAAATATATTTAATAAAGACAAGTAAACATGTGTTCACTGGAAAAGTTGGGTCTCCATTAGCAGGCTAGTAAGTTGCCCATTGATAGCTGATCCAAAGTAGTTACCATGTCGAGAAAATGGTGTAACATAGCCAACATAAAAGAAAAAGAAACAAGCCCAGACCGTATTAGAGCCAGGAGTTAGTATTAATGAGGGCAGTTGAGAGTCTATTTAGTATTTGATAAGAAGAAACTACAATTCCACTGGCAAACCTTATTTCGATGTTGCAATCCACGATTCATGCCCTTGACAAACACACATGCATGATATGCTCGCATGCAGGACATGCACCAAAACACAACAAAAAATATCAAGATGAGCACATTGCGCACACGCATGAATTCTCATGGATAAGAATCATATGAATTTTAGTATGTGTTTTGAAACATAGAAACAAAACACTATGCAGACTTATAAATAAAATTATTGTAATGTTTAGGTTTCCAAAAAGCAAAAGAACCATGACACTTTAGTATGTGACAGAACATAAGCAGGTTAAACCACTTTTAGACTTTTATTCATGCATAAAATCCAATATAATGTGGAACCCAAAAAAAAATAGCATCCACAAAGTTCTCCACCGTGTAGATATATCTTATAATTTATCCGCATACAGAAAACCAGCATCTTTTCCAAAAAGATTACATGGAAAATGTGCAGCAGGAAGATTTCAGGTAGGATCTGGATCATCGCTAACGTAATCCTATGTTTCGCCACTTTCATTCTAGATCCTACTTGACATGATAGGTAGTCAAGTTGGAACGTGATGTTTTGAGTTGGTTTCAGATCTGGACCTATATCCAGATCTGGATCTAAATTAGTTGACAGATAAGATATGCGTTATGGAGTGTAACTGTATTGTGTATTTTATTTCTTACTTTACCCTTTATCTTTATTTGATGTGTATTAGACTCCAGGGGTATTATTGTAACATCATTGTAAACAGTTATAGAAAGATATGATATAATGAAGGAAGACCCACACATCTCAAGGTATTGACGTATGGGTATTGTGCAGCAGCCTCATCTCTCTCTGTCTTTTTCTCCCTGCTCGAGATTCTGGTTTCACATGGTATCATAGCGAGCAACATTGGGTTGATCGAGTCAAGGACCCTGGCTGTCGATCTCTCTTCTTCATCTATCTGTTCTTGATGTCTGTTCTTGAACTTTCTATCTTTCTACATATTCAGAAACCCAGAAAATACGTTTTATTTAATCCAATAATTGTTGCATCGATCTGCGCCTCATCTCTTCTTGCCTTCACGTGAATCTCAATAGAAACTCAGAAAATATACCTTGCCTCGAAATCTTATTTTCTTTCCTCTCTTTCTTTTTGTCGACGGATGCTCTTATTGCACTCGTAGAGTCTCTGAAGGATGAGAACCAACTACGTAACATTTACATCGCAAATTCAAGTGTCCAATCCTTTGTAGGAACAACCTGTAATAACGAATTTGCAAAATTGATCTGTTATCATAAAGAGATTTGTTGTTCCTGGCTCTGCTTCACTTTAATGAAAAGGAGTGTTATCCTCTTTCTCGCGCATTTTATATCCTTTGTCTCGTTAATTCTTTCATTTAGATTATTAAGAGTTTGAATTGAATTTCTCTCGTGTCTTTTTTTTTTCATTGAACTCTCGTTGTCACATGATAAATCTGATTTCACATGAAATCAGAATCCTGCAGCATATTTCACGAGAGATCTGTTTTCACGTGAAATACAGATTCTTTTAAAATCTCAAAAAAATTCTTTTACATCAGATCTGAATATATTGTTTGACATGATTATTAAGATTGATCTTGTTGAGATTTAACTTCTGGTTATCCTGTTTGTGCAAAAAAAAAACAGATTTATTAGAATATAGATCTGATATGGATCCAATAGAGATCCATATCCGATACAGCCTCTTATACATATATGTAATATGTGTTTCTTGTAAAGGGCAATTTTGTACATGTAAAGTTGTTTGTAACCCTATTAATGTTAATGAAGGATTAGTGCAGCATTAAGAAAATAGTGGCTGCCGATTCCAAGCAAGGACTCGAGTTTTCTCCTCTCTCCCTCTCCTTTCCCTTTCTCGATTTATGAGACAATTTATCATGGTATCAGAGCAGCAGCAACTCTAGGCGTAACAGAGTCTTCCACGTAACGTGACAGGCTGAATCTTCCTCCTCACTCTGGGCGTAACAGAGTTTTCCTTGTTGTACCTCAGCTTCACGCCACCCTCCTCGTCACTCAGACAAGTACTCTTCTGGTCATCCAATCTCGTCAGGCGTTGAGCCTTCCTCCTCGTCCTTCAGCCGAGTACATCTTCCTCCTCGTGACAAGCTGAACCCAAAGGCCGAGTTCTCCTCTAAGCAGGTCGATTTCTCGTCAGCCGCTGAGCCTTCCTCCTCGTCCTTCAACCGAGTACATCTTCCTCGTGACAGGCTGAACCCAAAGGCCGAGTTCTCCTCTAAGCAGGTCGATTCTTTCTTGTTTCTTGTTTCACGATTCAAGTTTCTTGTTTTTCCTTCGTATACGATCTCCCAATTCTCCAATCCCGGTTCCTCTTCAGCCGGGTCGAACCCAAAAGGTCGGGCTCTCTTCGAAGGGCCGAGTCTGCTGCTACTCCTTTTACCAGCCGTGTCCCTTGATCCACATTTTTCTAGCCTAACCCGTTCGTAAATCTGCTCACGCCTCCTCCTTCCTTTAATACCAGTCGAGTCCTTCCCGTTCGCTTGCTCAAAGATTGCAAATGGATACTTCAGCTAATCAAGGTCTTTCCTCCAACTTCCTGGGGCAGCTAGTTTTTTAAAAGCTAAACACAAACAATTATTTGACTTGGAAGAGACAGATTACTCCTTTCATTCACATTCAAGACCTTTCAGGTCATTTGGATGGCTCCACTCCACCACCTGCAGAATTCATCACACAAGAAACAAAAGAAGACGGCAGATTGTCAAGCATTATTCGCAATCCTGCATTTGTTGGTTGGATGAAGCGCGATCAGGCTCTCGTCGCGTACATCACTTCCACATTATCACAAGAAGTATTGATTTCTATTCCTGATGATTGCACAGCCAAGGCATTGTGGGAGAGTCTAGCTCAGACATACTCTCAGATATCAGAAGCTAAGGTGTTATATCTTAAGCGTAAATTTCAACTTCTAAAAAAGGGGATAATGACCATTATTGAATTTTTAAATCAAATCAAGAGCATCACAGATCAATTAGCCATTATTGGATATCTAGTGTCAGATAAAGAAAAAGTGCAACAAACACTGAATGCCCTGGGACCAGAGTATCACGTTCTTGTGACTTCTTTATTGTGCTTGCCGACGTTACCTAGTTTTAAAGATTTACGTGTTAAACTGTTCCAGTACGAGATGTCCTTGAAAAGCATCTCTGATGCCCCAGCAGGGCAATCATCCATACATGATGTTCTTGCCACAGGGATAACTGTTGATCGTGCACGAGGAGGGCTGTTAGTTTTGGATCATGGATCTGACCCGCACCACATTCCAAGGATCCATCTTGGGATGCGTGGGCGGTGGCATGTTTGTAATTTATTTTTATTAATACAACACTTATAAATAATAAGTAAAAGAGGGAAAACCCTATTGCCGCCGACTCCTCTCTTCTATCTCCTCTCTTCTCTTCTCTCTCCTCTATCTTTACCTCACCTTTAACTCTTATAGGTCAATATTTCTGACATGGTATCAGAGCACAGGCGCGGAAATCAATCATCTAGAAGGCCTATAAGGACCAGCACGTGCTTCTAAAGAACGTAGGCTTTATTCCTGTCTTGTTTTCCTTAATCAGATTTCTTTATTTCTCATTTTCTTAATCAGATTTCACGTCATTCTAGTTTCTCTTTTGATTCTTCTCATTCTCAATATTTCTGGTACGCACGTCTTAACATCCTATTTTAGTCTGCCGAGTTTTTGTTTTTCTCCCCAAAATATTTCTGATTCTTTCTTTTTCTGGTTCGCACGTTACTATTCATCTGTGTAACGTGTGTGCTGATATTGTTTTCAGCATACAGCATTGCTGTTTCTTTTTCTCTGTGTAACGTGTGTGTTGATATTATTTTCAGCACACAGCATTGCTATTTTTCCCTTCAATATACTGTTAGAACAGTCGGCATTCAATATTTTCTGGTTTGCACATCACTATTCTTCTGTATAACGTGTGTGCTGATATTGTTTTCATCACACAGCATTGTTGTTTTTTCCTTCAATACACTGTTAGAACAGTTTGGCTTCTCTTTCTTCATATAATTCATGGATTCCAAGTTGAACCCTAGTTTTCTTACTCACCTCATGACCCATAAGTTATCTCATGATAACTACTTACTTTGGAAACGTCAGATTGTGCCTTTTATTCGCAGTCATGGTCTTTATGGGCATCTAGATGGGCGATCACCCGCCCCACCTACACATATCATGCAAGAAATAACAGGTGAAGATGGGAAGGTGAGCCAACTTCGAACCACCAATCCTGCTTATGACATATGGGTACAACGGGATCAGACATTAGTTGCTTACATAACTTCCACACTTTCTGATCGTGTTTTACAAACTATTTCTGATGATCAATCTGTTGCCGAGTTGTGGAATGGACTAGCTCATTCCTTTTCTCAGGTTTCCGAAGCTCGGGCTTTGCAACTCAAGTGGCAATTCCAATCCATGCAAAAAGGAAACAAATCTATTACAGAGTTCATGGGGGATGTCAGGGTTATTACAGATCAGTTAGCTGCCATTGGAAGTCCTGTATCAGATAAGGACATGGTACAACAGGTATTAGGTAGCCTTGGACCTGAATATCGCATGTTTTGCACAACACTCTAGGTTGTCTCAGTTCTTCCATGTTTTGATGATCTTCAATCTAAGCTTTTGCAATATGAGGTCAGTTTAAATCAGGAACACGCGTCAGATGATGCTCATCCTGTGATGATGGCACATACGCCTATTCAAACAGGAGTCTTATTTACTCCTCGTCCCAATGGAACAACTATAAACAAAGGAGGATTACTACCTACACCAGGTGGAGGAGGCCTTGGCTCAGGCAGTGTACCACGAGGGGGACGTGTTACTACTTGTTTTCTATGCAATAAGCGGGGACATATTAAAGCAAATTGTTGGTACAATCCTCAGAACCAGAACAAAACAGGGAGGTCAGATAGTAGGCCAGGGCAGAGGGCAACTCAGACGTTTGCACGCACTCCTCAGGGACAGATTCTTCCACAGGACGTACAAAATATCCTTATGACTACTTTCAATCAGATGAACTTCCAAAATGATGAAGGTATATGGTATATTGATTCAGGGGCAGCAACACATGTTACTTCTGATGCAGGTAAATTTTCTCACTTGACTCCTTACACTGGAAATGGCACTATAGTCATACGAGATGGATCTCACCACCCCATCTCTCACACTGGAAATGTCTCCCTTTCTTTGCCTGAATCTCAATTACCCTTGTCAAATGTCTTACTCACACCTGCTATTCAAAAGAATATTCTATCTGTGTCTAAATTAGTTGATGAAACAAATTCTTCCGTTGAATTTACTCCTTTTATCTTAAGGATCTTCACACCAAGAAGACGCTCGCTAAAGGTGAACGGCGCGGGAACATGTACGTCTTTGAAGAATCTCATGTGCCTTTGAAGACGTCGTCTTCCGTAGCCATGGCTTCTTCAACTCCTTCCTTTCCAACATTTTTGAGTCGATCCACAGATCATAGTTCTTTATCTAGAGTCTTGAAACTTAATAAGCCAGACTTATGGCATCTTCGTTTGGGTCATTGTAGTCAAGTTTTTCTTGACAAGTTGTCTGCTAAAGGTCTAATACCCGCAGTCAGTTTAGAGTCAAAATGTCCAAGTTGTCATTTATGCAAAAGTCATGTACTTCCTTTTCATAGTATCAATAAAAGAGCAACAAAGCCTTTTGAGATTATATGCTCAGATGTTTGGGGTCCTGCGCCCACTGCCTCTCTTTCTGGATCTCGATACTATGTACTCTTTCTTGATTCTTACACTCGATTTAGTTGGATTTACTTCATGAAAAACAAACATGAAGTTTTCAAGTTGTTCAAACAGTTTCATGCACTAGTCCAAAACCAATTCAATACCAATGTTGTATATTTCCAGTGTGATGGGGGGAATACATATCCCATGATTTTAGTGAATATTTGAAGGAGCATGGCATTACACGTAACATTTCTTGCCCTCATACCCCTCAACAAAATGGAGTAGCTGAGAGAAAACACAGGCATATTGTTGAGACAGCCTTGAGCATGATGCACGTTGTGGGTATTCCCTTCTCTCTTTGGACCGAGGCTTTCCATACAGCTTTTTACGTTATCAACAGGTTGGCCATGACCATCCTTGAAGATAATTCTTCGTATTTTGTTCTTTATAATTGTCATCCATCATATGAAGAACTACATCCTTTTGGTTGTGTATGTTATGTTCACATTGATCATTCATTGAGAAATAAGTTTCAAGATAGAGCTGTACAGTGCAAGTTTCTTGAGTATGCAGATGACTATAAGGGATACAGGTGTTATGATCCTTATACAGGCAAAATTCGGGTATCTAGAAATGTTTTTTATGATGAAAATTTTGACACTCTGGGTTCGTCTTCCACAGATACACAGGACAGTTATGATCCTTGGCTCAGTGACTCACTTTTATATGATTCGTTGCCTTATGAGGATTCATATTTATTGATAGACAATGAACCCTATACTTTCGATGTGGAACCGCATATGGAAGACATTCTTCCTACAACAACATCCTCACGTTTTTCTAGTCTTGTTTATTCTCGTAGAGCTCATCCAGTCAATGATGAGACTCCTCTACGACGTTCCACTCGGATTAGACATCCTATAGATCGCTGGGTAAGTTATAACAATTTCTCTTTGGATTTTCAAATATTTCTAACCAGAGTGTCCAAAGAAACAGAACCTTCCTCTTTTCATGAGGTTGTACATTCCCGTGCCTGGGTAGAGGCGATGAATGAGGAAATGGAAGCATTGCATGAATGCAATACATGGAAAATTGTACCAAGGCCAGATAAAAAGAATGTTGTAGGATCCAAATGGGTGTACAAGATCAAGCACAAACCGGATGGCAGTGTTGAGCGCTATAAGGCTCGTCTAGTCGCACGAGGCTTCACACAGCAGTATGGGCAGGACTACGATGAAACGTTCAGCCCAGTAGTAAAATTGGGCACCGTCAGGATTATCATTGCATTGGTGTTACAACATGGATGGTCACTCAGTCAACTTGATGTTAAAAATGCTTTTCTGCATGGTGAATTAAAGGAAGAAGTTTACATGGAGCAGCCACCTGGTTATAATATGCATGATTCATCCAATTGGGTATGTAAACTTTGACGCTCTCTTTATGGCTTGAAACAAGCTTCTCGATCTTGGTTTGAGAGTTTTTCCACGGAGATCCAGCATCATGGGTTCACTAAGAGTGTTCTAGATCATTCATTGTTCATATTCAAAAGTGATTCATCTATTGTTTGGGTGCTTATATATGTTGATGACATCATTATTACCGGGAGTGATGAGGTTCACATATCTTGGGTTAAGTCTATGTTGATGGCTAAATTCAAGATGAAAGACTTGGGTCCCTTGCAATATTTTTTGGGTGTGAAAGTCGATAGTCGACATGAGACTATTACATTGAGCCAACATAAGTACACCATTGATATTTTACTTGCTACAGGGATGGAGAATTGTAAACCAATTAGCACACCTAGTCTTCTAAATCATAAGCTAAGTGCTAAAGAAGGCACTACTTATCATGATCCTACTTTGTATCATCGAGTTGTAGGGATGTTACAATACTTAACATTCACTAGGCCTGACATAGCATACTCTGTCAATCAGGCTTCACAGTTTATGCATGCTCCTACAGATGTACATATGGAAGGAGTAAAAAGGATCCTTCGGTATTTAAAGGGTACGATTGGAGATGGCTTGATGTACACCAAGGACACAGCTTATATGTCAGGGCATCGACTATTCACCTACACAGACGCGGACTGGGCTGGTGATCCTGACGAGTGCAGATCAGTTTCGGGGTATTGCATTCTTATCGGCAATAATATTGTAACATGGAGTAGCAAGAAGCAAAAGGCAATGGCGCGATCTAGTACTGAAGCAGAGTATCGTGCAATGGCAGCAGGAACAGCCGATGTTACATGGGTGAGACATCTACTGCAAGAATTACAAGAACTGATCTCGTCCTCTATGCTTCTTTGCGATAATCAGAGTGCTATTAATATTGCCTTCAATCCCATCCTTCATTGTCGCACGAAGCATATCGCGGAAGAAAAAGAAATTGAACCTGCATATGTTCGGTCAGATATGCAAGTTGCTGACATTTTTACCAAGGGATTATCCACTCATCAGTTTTGGGCACTCAAAGACAAGTTGAGCATGATCAAAGACCATACTCAACTTGAGGGAGGCTATTAGTTTTGGATCATGGATCCGACCCGCACCACATTCCAAGGATCCATCTTGGGATGCGTGGGCGGTGGCATGTTTGTAATTTATTTTTATTAATTGTGTAATGTTATACCCTGTACAACACTTATAAATAATAAGTAAAAGAGGGAAAACCCTATTGCCGCCGACCCCTCTCTTCTATTCTCTCTCCTCTCTCTTTACCTCACCTTTAACTCTTGCAGGTCGATATTTCTGACAAGGGCGTGGCAGAGGTAAGGGAGCACAAGTTCAAAATGGTCGTGGTTTGTTACCTACACCAAATGTCACTCCCATCCAGTCAAGGAATGTTCCCACGTGCTACCAGTGCAACAAACGTGGCCACATCAAGGCCAACTGCTGGTTCAATCCTCAAAATGCTCAAAACCGCAATAGAATATAAAATAATAGAAATGTTGCTATATCAGGATCTGTGGGTACCTTTCGGGTCAGTGATGATGCTAAGGATCTTCTCTTGTCTGTTATGGCTAACCTGAACTTGAAACAAAATGATGATGGAATATGGTGTGTAGACTCAGGGACAGCAGCTCATGTCACTAGTAATGCAGGTAAGTTCTCTACTTTGATCCCCTATTTTGGTAAGTCTAATATTGTTACTGGAGATGGAACTCACCACCCCATTTCAAACGTAGGCAACATTCTCATCTCTTTGTCTGAATCTTCATCCATTCCTCTATCTAATGTTTTTCATGCACCAAATATAAAGAAAAATATTGTCTATGTTTCTAAGCTTATTGATTCTACCAATTCTTCAGTTGAATTCACTCCTACTTCTGTCTTTGTCAAGGACCTTCAAACGAAGAAGATGTTCGCTAAAGGAGAGCGACGTAGAAACATGTATATCTTCAATGAAGATCATGCCTCCAGTGTTCTGAAGCCTCCCAAGTCCGATTACACTTCTAGAAGTATCCTAAGTATATCACAATGTAATAAGCCAAAAATTTGGCATTCTCATCTTGGTCATTGTAGTCAAGTCTTTATTGAAAAACTAGTGTCCAATGGATTTCTTCCAGAGTCTGTTTCTCCTTCATTGAAGAATAAAATGTGTTCCAGTTGTCAGGTCTGCAAAAGTCATGTACTTCCTTTTCATCAAATAAATAAAAGAGCCTCCATACCTTTCGAGATAATATGTTCTGATGTTTGGGGCCCAACCCCCAATCCTTCCTCTTCTGAAAGTAAATATTATGTATCCTTTATTGACATTTTTTCTCACTTTACCTGGATATTCTTTATGAAATACAAATCAGAGGTTTTTCTCATCTTTCGTCGTTTTCATGCCTACGTTAAAACCCAATTCTCTCAAAACATCCAAATTCTCCAATGTGATGGAGGTGATGAGTATTCCTCCAAAGAATTTTTAGATTTTCTCCAAGATAATGGGATACATCGTAGAGTTTTTTGCCCGTACACTCCACAACAAAATGGAATTGTTGAACGTAAGCACAGACATATTGTGAAAAGTGCAATGAGCATGATGCATGGTTCTAATGTGCCTATTAGTCTTTGGACAGAAGCCTTTCATACTGCCACTCATGTGATAAATCGTCTTCCTATGCCTATTCTTAAAAATTGGTCTCCCTATTATGTTCTCTTTGGTGACCATCCTGATTATGATGAGTTACGAGTTTTTGGATGCACATGTTATGTTCACATTGATAGATCCATGAGAACTAAATTTCAGGACAAAGCCTCTATATGCCAGTTTGTAGGTTATGCAGATGAACACAAGGGTTACAGGTGCTATGATCCTGCCAATAGAAAGATCAGAATTTCCAGAAATGTTATTTTTGATGAAAATAGTTTTCTGAGAAATAAAGCAGATCACAATCATGAACATATTGACACCAATGATAATTGGTATGATCCATGGCTCAGTGCTGAACTTATTTTACAGGCTGGGGTTTATACCACTTTGACTCCTGAAAGCACCAATCATGAGACGGTTTCAGATGAGCCATCGAAAACAGAATGTCTGAGATACAAATGAAATGTCTATACCAGGAGACCCAAAGAGCGAACGGATATGCCTACTAGAGAACACGTGGCATTTTTCAATGACAGAGTGGCATTTTCCAATGACAGAGAGGCATTAAGAAGATTAGGCAGGATAAGGCATCCTATTGAAAAGTGGGTGAGTTATGATAATTTTTCAATGGATTTTAAGAGTTTTCTATCCAAGAATGAGAAACACGAAGAACCACTTGTTTTTTGTCAAGTCATTCACTCTAAGAAATGGATTGAAGCAATGAATGAGGAAATTGAGGCACTCCATGAGTGCCAAACATGAGAGATAGTTGGACGTCCTCCAGATAAAAATGTTGTTGGCTTAAAATGAGTTTATAAGATTAAATATAAGCCGGATGGTAGCATTGAACGTTACAAAGCACGTCTTGTTGCCAAAAGTTTTACCCAAGAATACGGTCAAGATTATGAGGAGACTTTTAGCTCAGTGGTAAAAATGAAAACTATTTGTATCATTCTTGGCCTGGCAATTGAACATGGGTGGACCTTTAGTCAGCTTGATGTTAAAAATGCATTCCTGCATGGGGATTTAAAAGAAGAGGTCTACATAGAGCAGCCTCAAGGTTATGCAGAGGGAGATCCAAAGGAATATGTATGCAAATTAACCAGAGCATTGTATGGCTTAAAGCAAGCCTACAGATCATGGTTTCAAAGTTTCTCTTTAGAAATTCAAAACCACGGTTTCATTTGTTTCCTAACTAGATCATTCTCTATTCATATACAAGGATGATACCACTATAGTTTTCTTACTTATATATGTTGATGATATTGTGATCACTGGCAATGCTTCAGACCACATTCAGCGAATTAAGGTGCTTCTAAGTATGCGGTTCAAGATGAAAGACCTTGGGGAACTGAGATATTTCCTTGGTGTAGAGGTGGACAGGCAGGATGGAAAAATGTCATTAACCCACACAAATACACTCTTGATCTTCTAGCCAAATCAGGAATGACAGATTGCAAACATCTGCCTACACCCAATGTTGTCAATCAAAAGCTCAGCATTTGTGATGGTGAGTTGTATCATGATGCAAGCAAGTACCGCAGTATAGTGGGCATGTTACAGTACCTCACTTTTACCAGACCAGACACCGTATACTTTATAAATCAAGTATCTCAGTTCATGCATGAACTGAAAACTGGTCACATGGATGCCGTCAAACGTATTCTTCGTTATCTAAAAGGCACGGTGGGTGATGGACTCACATATGTTCAGTCTTCATGGGGGACACCAAAACATGATATATTGGCATACACAAATGCAGACTGGGCAAGGGACCCAGATGAAAGGAGATCAGTTTGAGGTTACTGTGTTTTTATTGGAAAAAATCTTGTCTCGTGGAGTAGCAGAAAACAGAAGACTGTAGCAAGATCTAGAACAGAGGCAGAGTATAGATCTATGGCAGCTGATACAGCTGAAGTGACCTGGATTAGGCATCTACTTACAGAAATAGAAGAGAATGTCTCAAGTTCGACTCTTATGTGTGATAATAGAAGTGCCATACAAATTGCGATCAATCATGTTCATCACAATCGAACTAAGCATATTGAGATCGACCAACATTTCATCAGACAAAAGATAGCAGACAAAGAGATTAAACCAGTTTATATGTCTTCAGAAGACCAAGTCGCTGATGCGTTCACAAAAGGTCTCACGAGTAACCGTTTCTGGTATCTAAAGAACAAGTTGCACATGGTTTACTCCCATGCACAACTTGAGGGAGGGCATTAAAATATGGATTGGATATGGATCCAATAGAGAATCCATATCTGATACAGCTTCTTATACATATATGTAATATGTGTTTCTTGTAAAGGGCAATTGTGTACATGTAAAGTTGTTTGTAACCCTATTAATGTTAATGAAGGATTAGTGCAGCATTAAGAAAATAGTGGCTGCTGATTCCAAGCAAGGACTCGAGTCTTCCCCTCTCTCCCTCTCCTTTCCCTTTCTCGATTTATGAGACAGTTTATCAAGATTGTTGTTGAGAGTTGATCATATCAACTCGTATATGAAATCATTGTCCTTATCTTAATATGGACTCTTCTTCTCTTTCCACTAATTTCTTAAACCAACTCTTATCCAAAAATCTTACCCATTCTAATTTTCTCACCTGGAAGAGACAGATTTTTCCCTTCATTCGCAGCCAAGGCCTTTCGGGTCATCTAGATGAATCAATCCCAGTTTCACCAGAATTTATTGTGCAGGAAAAGAATGATGGAAAAGGGGCTGTTGAGACTGCCCATGTGTTTTATTTCTTGGATGAACCTAGAGACCTAGCTGCTCTTGTAGCATACATTACATCAACATTGTCCCAGGAAGTTTAATCAGTATCCCTCATTATTGCACATCTATAGAACTTTGGAGTAAGTTGGTTCAAACATTTTCACGAGTTTCAGAAGCAAAGGTCATGTTTTTAAAGAGAGAAATTCAGAACCTTAAAAAGGGCTCCATGTCCATAATGGAATACCAGAATAAAAAGAAGCAGATCAACGACCAACTTTGCCATGTTTTGGGATTGTCCTGCTGTCCTGACTTACCCAATTTTGAAGCATTGAGATACAAATTGCCACTTTTTGAGATGAACATACTCGAAACTTTAGGGTTAAATTCAGCAGATACAGACCATAGTGTTTTTCTGTCTGAGTCACAGTATGAAAGAGGACATGGTGGCATGCGAGGTGAAAGAAGGCATGGACGTACATGAACCAGGGAGGTTGTGGTCTTCTTCCACTCCCAAATACTCCACCATTGATAGGTCAAAATAGAAAGGTCTCAACATGCTATGTGTGCAAGAAATACAATTTATAGATAAATAAAGGACACTTGAACTGAAAAGAATAAATTGTAACAATTAATTGCAGAAGGGTATCCCAAACAAGGCATCTAAAAGACAATAAATGACAAATGCCTATCTAAATAGTAAGTAAAAATAAGTAATCAATATATGAAGGCAAAAGAAAGGGCATTGTAAGCATGTCTAGACTCTAGACCAGTGTTGTTAAAAGCGTTGAGGCGTAGCGAGGCACTCCACCAAAATCTGAGGCGAGGCGTAAGCCTCAAAAAAAAAAATTTTAACTTAAAAAAAACTATAAAAATGATCTAAAATTATAAATAAATAAGAAATGCTTTATTCATGAAGCGCCAACCAACACAAAATAAAAAATCTCAAATAAATACGAAAAAAATATGAGATTAACATGTAAAAGTAGCATTAATGCAACAACCTATGTCACACGGACTCGGCTCCAAGGTCGTCGCACCCGCGTCGACACGCACCGACACGGGTGCGGCTCGGACTCGGTCAACCCGACCCTGGGTGTGGTCAACGCACCCAGGGTCATTTTGGTCCATTTTTTGGATTTTTTTTTTAAATTTTTTTTTTAAATTTTCTGGGCTACAGCTGTAAGGAAAAAAACCCATCACAACTAAAAAACCTGTACACTTTCAAGTTTTAAGTACAGAATGGGCACAACTCAAGTTTTTGTGGTTTTTTCCTGTACGAAGAAAGTGAATTATTACAGTGTATGAAGAAAGTGCCCAAAAGTGAATTATTCTTGTATGAAGAAAGTGTACAGAATGCCTTCACAACTCATCACCTGTCCCCTAATGGGCACAACTTTGACCGAGTCTTTTATATATATATATATATATATATATATTAATATATATATAGCCGAGTCCCCGTGTCCAAAATTTTTGAAATTGCGCCGCACCCGTGTCGCACCCGCATCCGCACCCGCACCCGCACCCATGTGACATAGGCAACAACTTGATCTATATAAGTATCTAATTGCATAAATATGAGCATTCATTCAATAAAAAACTAAATCAATGCATGCTTAAACAATTCAGGACATCGCATATTTGATTGCACACCAAGAAATCATCGCTACAGTTATATGGACAAAAAAGGAAAACAAGGGACCGCAGTCATATGGACAAAAAATGGCTACAATTATTAATAAAAATCTATTTCATATGGACAAATCAAACTATTTGCTGCAGTCAGGGCTGGGCTAGGATTGGGCTGAGCTACAAAAATGGATAAAAATCTATTTCATATGGAATCAGGGTTGGGGTAAGACTGGGCTTTTAAAAAAAAAAAATTAACTGTTTCGGGAGGCAGGACCGGGCTACAGCCCAGTCCTGCCCCCCCTAGCTACGCCCCTGGTTAATAAAAAAAAACGAAAAAGCCATACCTGAAGGAAAACGATGATCGGCGACGGGTGGTGGCCGGCGGCGAGTGGTGGCCGGCGACAGCAGTGGCGGCGGCGAGTGGTCGCACGGCGAGTGGTCGCACTGCGAGTGATCCCTTCTCAACAGAGGCGGTGATCGGCGAGTGGTGGCCGGCGGCGAGTGGTGGCCGGCGGCGAGCAGTGGCGGTGGACGAAAGGGGACGGAGTGGAGAGAGAAGGGGCGAGGGCTTTCCCTCGCCCCGAAGCGCCTGTGTCTTTTTTAAAGACACAGGTTCTCGATCTTTCGAGAATACGGGCCCGGATCCGAGTCGAACTCGGGTCCGGGCCATCCGATGTTTAATGTGCGCCTCACTTTGAGGCGCGCCTCGCCTCAAGGCGTACGCCTCAAGGCGCATGAGGCGTACGCCTTGAGGCTGTTGCGCTTTTTACGTGCGCCTCAAGGCTAAAAGGGCCTCGCCTCGAGGCGAGGCGCGCTTTTTGCGCCTTGAGGCGCGCTTTTAACAACACTGCTCTAGACACTCTTTAGCTATCCTACCTAAAACTTAGTGCACCTACGTCATGTTGCCTACACTCATGTCCATACATTTTACAACAGCTTACCTCAATCCTTTGACCTTCGGGTGGTTAAAAATACTACAACTTTACTCTCTCTTGTGATCGTTCATTTGTCAAAACCAAGGTTTCTAGAAAGGAAGAGAATCAACAAGAAATGTGGATGCAGAAGAAAATTTGAAAAGCACCTAAGAAGTAGATGAGAAGTTTTTTACGTAAAAAGTAAATAGAGAAAAAAATGATAATATTATATTATATTCCAATTACATCTAAGATTAACTAAAATTTTCATCAATGAAAATATATTTCGCATGTTAATATAATATTCATGGAATCTAAAACAATGTTCTTAGCCTTCCAGTTATACTATTAAGAATTGGTCTATCTATCATACACGTTATTAACACAAAGACAGAAACTAGCAAGAATGTCGTGAACCTAGGCAGGAATAATGCTCATTAACAAAAGATCTTTACAGTTTAACAAAGACAAATATTTTGCGTTTTAAAAAATTAGAGAAAAAATAATCCATTCATGAGTCTCAACTAAAATAGGCTAACTCAATACAGAGCAAGAGATAGCTAACCCATTAGGGACAGTTTTCCTCCATAGGAATCACAATTTCTTAATTAATGAAGTGTGATTCCCATTATGAAAACATGTCCTTGCAAGCATGCCTACCATAGCATGAGAAACGAGATTGAAAACACCTAGCTTCCAGTAACCGTGGTTAGAGCAACAACAGAATCAGAACTGTTTTGTTAAACAAAAATACTAATGAATATAATAGCCATGAAGGCTGACACCCTGTTCCGGTACACCTCACACTTATTCTAAGAGTTGAAAACTTCAGTCTTTAATATGGAGATATTCAGTAAATCGCAGAGAAATTCTTCAGTACAGATACAGTATCCTTCAATCAATTGAAAGGAAGCCCCCATGTAGGTTGAGGTCACACCTATACTAAAAATCAGAAACTTATTAATTTTTATAGGTAGATATTCTACAAATTGCAAAGAAATTCTTCAGTAAAGGTACAGAATCCTTCAACCAATTGAATGAAAACCCATTTAAAGCTCAATGCTGAGATTTCCAAAATTTAAACGATGGAACATCATTAAGCAGAATACTCACAAGTGCCACACATTTTTTTTGTATTTATGCATGCACTGAACCGGCCAATACTACAAAGCTAATGTTCATATCAAACTCAAAGGAGAAAAAAGTACTAACCACTGGTACACTGCTAGTATGTTTCAAAGGAAATGTTGGAATGTTGAAGAAAGGAAACATTACCTTCAACACATTGATACGATCAGTTTCGTTAATAGAAACCACCTGGAGTAGAGCACTATTCATAACACCTATGACTGCATGTGCTTTCTCTAAACTTTTGTTGCCCATGTCATCGTTAGTTACCCCCTCACCATCTACATGCTGCAAATTGTTTTTACTTAACAAAAGCTGGCATCGCATAAGAAATTTCTCCAGAACAAAAAGGAAACCCCATCTAATATAGTTATATTTAGACTTCAGTAGCCCACACAAGATCCAGGTAGTCAAAGGAACTGCATTCCAGGTAGAAGGGTCCTGAATTACAAGCATTTCAAGTTGCTGCTGCAACTTTTTCATGTTCATCCAGATACTGCTTGTTTCATTCTCGCTAATGATATCAGAAACAAGCAGTTCAATAAGCCATATATAACCATTTTGACGGTATGCAGTCCTTTTTGAGTGAAGAAGGGAATGCAGAGTAGCCCAAGAAAGCCTGACTTTTGCTAAATCAACATCAGCATCAGCAACAGTGTCACGGATGCTTTCAAAAGACTTGAAAACTCTTGTAGTTTCCATCATATCTAAGAACTCTATGTCTAAATGTGTAACCATGCTTATCACTGAATCAAACTCAGTTGTGATATTCTCCAACAGCTGCAAAAAAAAGACCAATTAATATATTAGTGTAATAAACTTATAATATATGAGGGAAGTGTTGGGAGTCTTGGGACACCCAATAAGCCATATGAATCTCTCAGTTTAAAGAAAATTCTGGGCAGACAGCCTATTAGATAACATGTTGATCAGAACAACCAAAAACTCTATCAGAATACCTATAATCAAAGGAAATTTTTCAAAACCCCAAGAAAAAAGGAGGATAAAATTTTTACTAATTGCATGTCCAATAATAGAACTTACAGTAGCATTTAAATGACCAAAGATGTGATAAGCAGACATAGCTGCAGTTATGGATTTTCTTAAGAGCCCTCCTATGTCATCCACTCCATGCTTGATTGCCATATAAAAAGCTTCAGGCGCATCTACCAGATGAAGCATCATCGCCAGAGGCTGAATCTCATCATCATTATAAGATGAACCTCCAGTAGACAAGGGGATTTCATTCAGTTTGTGTAAAATATAGTCAAAAAACACTGCAAAGAGATTCCTCTTTTCTTCTGCTGAGTTAGCTCTTGAATACTGCAAAATAAAACCCACAAATGATGTTGGAAATCTTGAAAATACTAGTGCTTATAAGTCAAAGACAGGAAAAATAAGATGAGATTTTCTCTTTCACTTTTGTCCCTGGGCTGCTTGAAGGAAGCCTGACAGAGATTGCACATAGAGTTTGAGATATCATCTGCCATAGTATTTACATGGAACAGCCCCAATGTATCAGTTCCCCAGCAATGAAAGAATACTGAGACCATAAAAAACCATTTCACCTTTTTATTTGGAAACTTAGATGGATCGCAGAAAAAGATGGCAAAAAAATTATCCCTAGAGTCGAGGCCAAGAGGAATGCATAAACAATGATTCCATAAATTTGATTGTGTTTTACAACTATAGTTTCAATACCTTTTCATTTGGGATCATTTCCCAGACAAGTGAAAGTCAACAATAATGTGATGATTTAAATCAATATTTCTCCAGTACAAAATATAAAATAAAACATGGACTACACATCCGAAAGAAATGTTGTATCAGACTACTTGTTTCCCTATAGTTGGATCCCCTAGCTTTTGAAAGGCTCTGAATTCCACTTGGGCATGTAAATTAGGCCCATACCTGCAAAAACATCTCTAAACAAGGTCCTAGCATCATGCCATACTTCTTTTATTATACTTTATACATGGGTATTTTATACTCTTTTTTTTCTAAGTGAGGAGATTTTCTCAAGAATTATCAAATACCTATATTATCGAGACTTGTCTTGCCGAGATATAGCGGGCATTGACATTATTTCTATGTTCCCGTTTTTCTTTTCACCAATGCATTGACAATCCTAAAATATTTAATCATAATAAGTGAAACATCAGCATTCATGAAACTAGTAGAGTTTTACATGAAAGAATGAAAACAAAAATTATTGGATGCCCAAAGAAGAGCAAAAAAGGAGAAAAGAATGTAAAATCAACAAGTGATTTTACTCTCCAATAGTTTTAACTCTATTTAGTTATACTACTATGCATTATTTTTTAAAACATGTTCGACTGTTTCCTTTTAACAATTAAAAAACAAAATGGCCTAGGGAAAGTGTAAGAAAGCTCAAGAAAAGCATGTAGGAATCATGTGGCATAGCATGGTTCCTATGTCACACAGACTCTTCTAACATGGCACCGCACTTGCGTCGCACCCGCACCCGGGTGGGTGCGACACTTGGACACAACTTCCTTTGTGTTAGGTGAAGTCAACCACACTGAGGTCCATTTCTATCTAAAAGTAGATTCAGTTAATCCTAATCAAGTCCATTTTTATCTATATTATATATATAAATGCATAAATGTACATAAATACACGCAATGTTAATGTTAACTTAAAACTGTTAAAAATTATATATATCCTCGCCGCACCCCCGCACCTAAGTTTTTTTAAAGTGCCGCATCCGCACCCATACCTGCACCCGCATCCACACCCGCACCTATGTGACATAGCATGGTTCTCACCACATTTCAAA
This sequence comes from Nuphar pumila, assembly GCF_984573655.1. NCBI lineage: Eukaryota > Viridiplantae > Streptophyta > Magnoliopsida > Nymphaeales > Nymphaeaceae > Nuphar > Nuphar pumila. The sequence continues at coordinate 29,186,889 of NC_143252.1, read as the reverse complement.
TGCAAGACATCCCGTGCTTTCGAGAAAGATTGCTTCAAACTCCAAATCAGTGTTTTTGGAAACTCCGCATGAAACCTCATGCAATTTCATAAACCTTTTGAGGAAATAGTTGAACATGTACCGTATCTGCATTTTTACATATACTCTTGCTTAAGAAATATCTAACATTGAATTTATGGGAGAGCACACCCATCTAGCAAAGATCGACTATTTTAGTTTGGGGAGCGATAGAAGACTGGACAGGAAGCAATAAGCAGAATTAGGAGCTTGATGCAAATAAAAGATTTTCGCCTTTAACAGGATTAGTTTTTATCTTTATGATATATAAAAGGGCTCCATCTCTTGCAAAGTTCGATGTCTAAATAGATCATTGTTTTCAAGAGGTAACGATGTTTCAAAGTCCCTTTGACATCTTGACGCTTCCACACACCTCTTTTTTTCTCCAACATTCTTGGTTGACTAAAGATCAAGTACCCAATCATGTGCTGTCACTTGTAAATATACAGCAGCACTTTTTAAAAAATGCCCTATATTATTTGTTGTAAACAGTGTTATTAAAAATGTGCCTCAAGGTGCAAAAAGCGTGCCTCGCCTCAAGGGGAGGACCTTTGCGCCTTGAGGCACATGTGTGTATCGCAAATGGCCCAAGGAGAAGTGCGCCTCAGCTTGAGATGCAAGCCTCAAATTGATTGAGTCAAATGGGGTCAAAGCCCCTGTTTGACCCAAAGCTAGTAAGTAAAAAAAAAGAAAAGGAGGGAGGCCCTATGAGTTAGAGCACTCTCTCTCTCTCTTGTCTCTTCTTCTCCTTCTTCTTCCGTTTTTCTCCTTCTCTTCATTTTCTTCTTCCGTTCTTCTGCATATTCTTCCTCTCTTCTTTCTTCTTTTTATTGTTCACTTCTTTTTCCTTCCTTTCATTTCTTCTTCTTCTTCTCCTCCTTCCATACTTCCTTTTCTTCCCTCTTTTGTTTCTTCTTCTACTTAATGACTATCTTTTTTTGCAATTTTGACTGTATATAAAAATTGTATATGTCAATTTTGTTAGTTTGTTTACATAAAAATCGTACATGTGAAATTGTTACTTTCAGTTTGTGTAATTATTTCCAAATATGCATGTGTTTGTGTATATACGTGTCATTGACTGTTAGATCATGGAAATTAAAAATAAGTTTTTGTTAAATGAAAATGTTTGTTTTTTGTTTGTGAGACTAAGTGTAGATATGGATTATTATGTGTGATTTTAGTAGTTTGATAGAGCTAATTTTTCAAACAAGTATGCATGCAAAATTAGCCTAATGTTTGTTTAGAGCTTTAGATGAATTTGCGTGCATTATATGATGTTGAGGAATTTGATTGTTAGTGATTTTGTTAAATTTTCATTGAATGCTCATATTTTATTTCGTAGATACTTAGATTAATCAAGTTGTGTTAATGTTATTTTTATTGTTTTACATGTTGTTCTCATATTTTTCAGTATTTATTTGATATTTCCGATTTTATATTGGTTCTTGCTTCATGAATAAAGCATATTTTATTTATTTGTATTTTTAGATACTTTTTAAATTTTTAAAAAAAATTAAAATAATTTAAAAATAAATTTTTAAGGCATATGCTTTATGCCTCTTTTCATTTTTGGTGGAGCGCTTTGCTACACCTCATCGCTTTTCACAACATTGGTTGTAAATGTAACTTGTTCTTAATGCAAGATATACTCAAAGTGCTGCCCCTCTCATGGACCAATTAATGGTATATTTCTCCCAATGTTTCCCATCATCAACTTCCACTTCAGCTTAGCCAACAAACAAAGAATACAAAATTTGCTACCAAATTAAGGGGAAAAAAATGTCCATTATCAAAAGGGTCAAAACATAGTCGGCAAACCCGACGATCCGACTCGGGAATCGTTCGAGTCGGATTGGATCGCCCAATAACTGGGCCACCGATCCAGCCTAAACCTGTTTTAGCCAGGTTCGGGCATGAAACGGCTAAGAATCGCCTTATTCAAGACTAACTCGGCAACTCGTCGAGTCAGTCCTGAATCGTCCGATTCAGGATTGATACATGACCAACCAAATCTGACCCGATTAACCGGGTCAAACCGGTATTCATATTGGTTCATTCCGAGATGAACCAGTTTTAATGTATAAAAGGGGGTCAACTGGGTCGACTCTTCCCCATTTTCTGGAGACAACCCTTCTTATCCTCCCCTCCATTTTCTGGCGACCCTCTCTCTGCCGGCAACCAATGACATCCAGGCTCTCTCTCTCTCTCTCTCTCTCTCTCTCTCTCTCTCTCTCTCTCTCTCTCTCTCTCCTCTCTCTCTCTCTCTGTGTGTGTGTGTGAGAGAGAGAGAGGTGAGCCTCCGAGAGGAGATGGGCGATGCACACTTTTTTTCATATTGTTAGGGATTTCCCTATATCGCAGTGTGCACAATGCACACTACCATGTTGTGTACCATATCTGTGCAGTGTGGACCGTGGAGTGTGGACAACAAATAAACCCCACATTTAGGGGTTATTCACCTTTCTTTTCTTTGTAATTATTAAGTATAAACTATGCAGGTTGTAGTTTTGCATAACTGAGGATGTTTGCGCGATTTTGTTAGTCTTTGTGTGCATACTGCTAAATTATATGTTGCACGCTTTTTTTATTTTTTCTAAAAATTGGCATGTAGAATATGGGGAACACATCAGAGGTCAGCAAGACAAAGGATAGAGATCCTGGTCGGGACTATGGGATGCTTATTGACAAGAAAAGGAAGAGAGTTGGGTGTTCTTATTATGGAAAGGAGATGTCCAGTGGAATAGATAGGTTAAAACAACACCTGGCACATGTGAAAGGAGAGGTTTTTCCATCTAAAGAAGTCTCAAAGAAAATTAAAGAGGCAATGTATGAAAATATTTTAGGGTACAAATTTGCAAAATCAGACATGAATAGGAGGTAGTGAAGATGAAAACATAGATGAATTGAATGCCCCTAGATTGGAAAAAGTAAATTTTGTTGCAGAAACTCCAACCCCAAGAGCATTAAGACCGGATTCAAACACAAGAGAATACACAGAATGGTTTAAAGATTGGAGGATCAATGGAAAAGTTTCTAGTAAACAAAATGCCTAAGTTTACCCCTCTCAAACAATTAAACCTGAAAACTGCAATGATAAACAAGCAAGACAAAGAATGTGCACAGCAATTTTAAGGGTTTTTTATCATGCTGCAATCCAATTCAATGCAGCCAGTTCTTATTTTCATGAGATGCTAAGAGTCGTGGGTGAAGTCGGGCCTGGTTTGAAACCTCCAGGCAGAAAGGAAAATGCAGGAAGGTTTTTGAATGGTGAAATAAAAAAGATTGAAAGATCTTTAAAAGAGTTTAAGGAACCATAGAGCATAACTGGTTGCACAATCATGACTGACGGTTTGAAAGATAATCAGCAGGACATTGATCAACTGTATATTTTTTGAAATCTGTTGAAGCATCAGATACTGTTAAAGACGCATACAATCTATTTGAGATGTTAGAGCAAGTGGTGCTTCATGTTGGAAAGAAGAATGTGGTGCAGGTAATTATTTCATTGTTTTAACTTTCAAACCTTCTAATTGTTTGCATTTTCAATTTTCAGTTTACTCTTTCCTATTTCAAATTTCCAATTCAATATATAATTAATTTTATATGTTAATGTTTTCATTTTTCAACTTCTCCATTTCTTATTTTCAGGTGATCACCGATAATGCAGCAAATTTTGCTGCTTCAGGAAGAATGTTGGAAAAGGAATACAATTTATTTTGGATTCCTTGCACCTCTCATTGCTTGGATCTCATCATTGAAGATATTGGAAAGATGAAAAGAGTGAAGAAATGTATAGATAAGGCTATGGGAGTAACAAATTTATATACAACCATACATTGTTGCTACACATAATGAGGAATTATTCTACCAACAAAAGGGAGATCTTAAGACCTCTAGAAATAAGATTTGCAACCAATTTTATTTTCCTTCAAAGATTACTTTAACATAAAGCTGCATTGAGAAAGATGCTTATATCTGACAAATGGGTTAATTCACGATTCTCAAAATTTGAAGGAAAGGAAGTTAAAGATATCATCGGGAATACATGCTTTTGGAAGACATCGGACCTAGTAAAAATTGTAGAACCTCTAATTTAAGTCTTGAGGCTGGTGGATAGTGATGATCAACCAAAAATGGGGTACATATATGAGGCAATGGATAGGGCTAAAATGAAAATTAAAGATATCTATGGTGGAGAGGAAAGGAGGTATAAAGTTTACTAGGACTTGATTGACAAAAGATGGGAGGACCAACTCCACCACCCTCTTCATGCTACAGGATATTTTTTAAATCTAGCATTTCAATATTCCCCTGAATTCTCAAAGGTAAAAATAAAAATCTATCTAGTTATCAAACAAATTTATTTTTCATTAGTGTCTGTATTTCACTATTTCTATTAATATGATGTTAATGACATGATGACATGATGTTTTTCTTAGCATCCTCAGATTCGACATGGCTTGAAGGAATGCATTTTGCGCCTAGAGCCTGATCAAAAGAAAGCAATGGATGCAACCTTTCAGGTACTTTTTTTGTATAACTTCAAAGCTCAAGGTATATATTATATTGTAACGTGCAGATATATTCAATTATTCATTAAACATGAATATGAAAATTATTTATTGAATTCATAATTTTCTTTAGATCAAAGATTTTACACGTGCTACCTCAGATTTTGGTCATCCTTTGGCAGTGAATACTAGAAACAAAGAACTACCAGGTGCATAGCTATTGTGTTTGTAATTTTATATTGATATTGATTTTTCAATTTCCACCAAGTATATAAGTTGTAACTTGGTGGTTGTTCAATTTTTTTATAAAAATATTAACTTATAGTTAATTATTCATTTTTTTAGCAATGTGGTGGGAAGAAAATGGGGGATGTGCTCCGGAATTGCAAATATGCATCCTTTGCCACAGGATTAGATGTGAGCGCAATTGGAGTACATTTGACCAAGTGCATACAAAGAGGCGCAATAGGTTGCAGCAAAAACAATTAAATGATCTAGTTTATGTTCATTACAACTTGAGACTGAGGGAGAAGCAAATCTTGGGAAGAAACTCCAATCCTGTGTCACTTTACAATATTTTCTTAGACAATCCAATTGACTCTTGGATATCACGAGATGGTGAAAATGGAGTGACTGGTGAAGCAAGTGTATGTTATTTGCTTATTTTATCAATTTAAGGATTTAAGTATAATAGATTATATTAATCAGGGAAATTTTCAAATACACACCAAACTTTTGGCTCTAATTCATATGTCCACCAAACTTTTGGAGGTTTTCAATTAGACAGCAAAGGTTTCTCCCGGTTAATCAAATGCCTCCATTCCTAAATTATAGTTAGCTAGACCTTGAGTTAGAACTAAAGATTGTTTTAAAGTTACTAATTTTCCTTTGCAGCAATTGAACTGCACGACTTGGCTTTTCTTCATGCTTACGCTAACTCAATCCAACTTAAAAAAAGGATTTGGTTACTGAACCCGACAAAAATAAAAACCAGTAGCCATAGATAAATGAGGTTTAAATTTTGATTATGACAAAAATAAAAATCAATGAAGACATAAAATTCAGTATACATTAAAAAAAAAGTGCATAAGAATATATAACTACATAAACTATAAACCAAATCCAATGGCCAAAAAAAATGCTAAATATTGCAGATGTCAACAGGCCGGATGTAACCCAATCCAAATCCGATTAGTTGGATTTAGTAAACAAGTCCTTTTTTTTAAGTCGGATTGAGTTAGCATACGCATGAAGAAAAGCCCAGGCGTGCAAGGGAAAAAATAGTAACTTTAAAACAATCTTTAGTGCTAACTCAAAGGCAACCTAACGGCTGTTTAGGAATGGGGGCATTTGATTAACAGTGAGAAACCTTTGGTGCCTAATTGAAAACCTCCAAAAAGTTTGGTGGACATATGAATTAGAGAAAAAAGTTTTGCGTGTATTTGAAATTTTCCCTATTAATAATTTAATATATTACGCTTTTCTTATTTTATAATGAACATTCGAGTAGGAGTATCTTTGAAAATTGAAATATTTCTTGTGTTTTTCTCTCTTACAAATGTAGGAACAGTAGGATGATGATTCTCAAGAAGAGAATATGGACATGGAATTGGTAAGGTGTGAAGAAGAAAATAATGAAGATCAAGAGAATGAATGGTTGTTCATCAGCACAAGTGAATGCTACTAATGATAATGAGAATGAGTACTTGGTTGAGATGATGGATTTCGGGTCTAGTGGAGATGATGAATAAGATGATGGTTATCATGATTTGTAAAACTGATTAGGACTTAGGAGTTATGACTTTTAAGATGATGGCTTCTTTTTTGGGTTTTTGACATTTTGGCATTGTGCATTATGCCAATTTGGTGCTTCTAAATTCTAATTGTGACAGGCTAATTGCATATAGTGGCATGTATGCGATAATCTATGTCACAGGGACTCGGCTAGCAGGGTGCCGCACCCGCATTGACGTGACTCAACGCGGGTGCGGCACCGGGTGCGGTCAACCCGACCCTGGGTGCGTTGACCGCACCCAGGGTCATTTTGGTCCATTTTTTTGGTTTTTTTTTTAAATTGCCCTATGAAATGGGCTGCGTAATTTTTAAAAAAACGCGCTGGGGGGAACCCCCGGACCCCCCTTATATATATATATATATATATATATATATATATATATATATATATATATATATATATATATATATATTACATTTTTGCCCCTGCCGCACCCCCGCACCCGGGTTTTTTGGAAGTGCCGAATCCCCGCACCCGCACCCGCGTGACATAGGCGATAATCAAACTTATCTAAAATCTAAATTCTGTGAAGCTGTGAACTGTGAAACAGGCCGGTTGAATATTTTGAAGTTTGATTATAAATTGTTAATTGTTTGTTATAGTGTTTAACTTTTTATTAGTGCCAAAATATTACAAAATGATGCTTGCAGTAGGTTGAAATTGGAAATTGAAAATTTCAGGTATGCTTCTTTATTAGTTTATTCTGTTATGTTATGCATTAATTGCATTTTACGATTTTAAATTTTTAATGCATAATGTTGTTAGAAATTATTAGAACTTAGAAAGGTAGTGATTGCTTGTTCATTTTTTACTTGTTTTATTTCTACCTGTGTAGCTTAATTATTAATATTCATTTCACAATTTTCATTATTGTTCTTATGTATGTGGTTATGTATAGCAATGAAGCTTATTTATTTTGTATGCAGATATTTTGTAGTTTTTGTTCTTTGATGCTTTGATTTAGTGAATTTGCTGCTTGCCTGCTTGGAGTTTGAATATTTGCATTCATATTGTAGAAAACATAGTGTTATATTCAATATTTAAAGTATTATTAAAAAACACAAAAAAAATGTCCTACTCCATCCGAGTTACTGAGTCGACCCGCTGACCCAGGCATCACGGGTCGGGCGATCCGAGCCCGAGTCATGGGTTTGCCAACTATGGATCAAAACAAGCCTTAACCAACTGATATAAATAATGCAGTAACTGGATTGTGTGAAAAGCTTGTTCATAACAAAGAAAGAAATAACCACACAAACATCTTTCAATTCTCAGATATATTGAAAATGATTAAAGGAAAGAAAAACACAAAAATAAATTGATGGAAAAAAATAGAACTGCGACAAGGAGAGGAAAAAACACCTAATCTTTTACACCAAACAGCAAATTGATATACAGTTTATTTATCTGACTTACCTCCATGCAGACAAACTCGATTCCACCAAGCAACTCAACTTGTTCAATAGCAAACACTGGAACCTCTGAAACAACATTATTGGAGCCATCTGGAACTCGGTAGAAAAGGTTTGTAAGCATACAGATAAGCTTGCTGTGAAGTTCTTTGGACCAAGAATGCTGTAGACTTATCTCCAAAAGAGATTTAATGACCTAAGAAGACAACAAAATAAATAGTGGTTGAGGCCAAGACAATACGTTTATGTATCCTTCAATCAGCTCAAGCATTTAAATAGTCATTCTTTCAGTACCATAGGTTTCCTTAGACAAGGTCAGTTTTAGAATGTACATCTTAACGTTGTACCATAATCAAAACCAACTAGAGTTCATAAGAACTAAAAAGAGGGGCGAAAAACCACACAGAGCAAGTTATCCTACAATCATGTCAATGACTTTAGGTGTAACAAAATATAATGACTATCCTGTGTAATGGTAAAACACAAAATTTCACTTCTTCAACTCTTCTTAGCAGTGAATTGTATAAGGCCATACACCTGGTTGCCAAAGGGCCTAATTGACTACCTCCTAATTTTTCAACGGTGCTAGTGTATGCTGTGTTGCTGACAACATGATTATTGCAAACCGCTTTTCTAGCAGCTTTGGAAAAGTCAAAAAAAAAACTTGATCACTTCAGATGAATGATTCAACATCACTCCATTATTTCCATGGGTTTGAAGCCGAAATACCAAACTCTTGTCACTGTCACAGCACAATAGCATTGGACACAAAAAACAATTAGTAAACAAACCCAGCTTCATGATACTGATGATTCTGACTTACTATAATACTACCATCATGTCACTAGACTTTTCAGCAGTTCATGTTCACACTCGGGATTGCAAATCTTTCACAGTACATAAATACAATAAGCACCAGGCCACCAGCTACGTGGACACAGGTTAGAGAAAAAAGAAACCAATGTGCCAAATTACTAGACTGCACAAGTTCACTATAAACTTGAGCTAATGCTCGAGGTCCACTTGTGCTCACCAAAGTATTAGATGGGAAAGGAAGTGGGAAATTCAAGACTTGAAAGCTTAATTTTTTAATAATTTAAAGCAGTCAATGAAAGGAAGTGGGAAATTCAAATTCATTACGTTAAAGGACAGTGTCAGTAAGCCAATAAACCTTATCCCAAACTGGTAAAAGTCAACCACTGTTCAAGCCTGGTCATTTGCATAAGAAGTAGCCTCCTGCTGCTTGCAAGTCCATTCCTAAAATTAAATTAGTTGGCCTTCCAGTTAAGCTCAAGCTTCTTCCAAGCAGCTCAGCTTGCTTAGCAGACCTAATTTAAGAAAGCACACAATACTACAGCAAAGTTGTCCATTTTGCATCTTACCAGATAGCATAAAGGGTTCTAGGATGGTCTACGGCATATAAGCGGTATAAAAGCTGCTCATTTCTCATATATCAGAGGATTAGAGCACGTGGCCACGAACCATACTGTCGGGGGCTCAAACCCCTCCTCGTCCATAACCAACCTCAAAGGAGAAGGCCCCTTCCTTTTCATATATATATATATATATATATATATATATATATATATAAGTCACAAATGTCAGTCTCGACTATATCTCGGCAGGGAATTTTCTCGTGATAATATAGGTTTAGCCGATACATCTAGGCAAAAACTTGGTGCTTAAAAATTTTTGAAAATGCAAAAATAGTAGAAATAAGTAAAAAAAATATCATGTTTAGACAACACATAATAAAAGAAATAAGTAAAACATATAAAAGAAAGAACAAAAACATAGTTAAGATATAGAAAAGAAGTAAAAAAGTAAAAGACAACCCGTAATGTCATGATAATATCGTGACATACATAAATTTCTGATATTTTCAAAATATAGTGATATTTTGCCTTTACTATCACTTTATGAATTTACAGATATATTATCGCTATATTTTCAAAATATTGCCTATATATGTGACTATGATATACATATATATATATAGTCACAGATATTGGCGATATTTTCAAAATATCACCAATTTCATAATATCGTGATATTATCGGCAATGTTATCAATTAGTTGTACTGTTTTTGTTTTTATTTTACATTTTAAATATGTTTTTCTTCTTTCTTTTACATTTTTTTACTTATTTCATTTATTATTTATGTCTAAACATGATATTTTCTTACTTATTTTTATTATTTTTTAAGCCCCAATATTCTCACGAGATTTATCACCACACCTATAATATCGCGAGAAATAGCCTTGCCGAGATACCGATATTTGTGACTATGATATATATATGGGTAATACATATGTGCTAAATAAAATATGCTAAATGGGTTTTTCAGGATTTTTTCATTTTATTTTTAAATTCTAACCGTACATATGCGATCTATGAAATTGATTTTATAGGGATCGTTCAATTCCAACACATGGGTGGGTTTTTATAAGGTACGAAAAATCAACAGTCTAAAATCTTTGTAAACTTTTTAGGTTTCAAATATCATTTTTCCATCAAAAACACATGATCCAGGTGTGGATTCCTAATAAATCAACCACGCCCAACACATTTATCGACGGTTGGAATCACGAAGCCGAAAAAGCAAAAAAAAAAACATTTAGCATAGTGTGTCAATAAATTGTTAAATTTAAGTAACAAGCATAAACAATTATGATTGTGATAATGAATGAAGTATAAGTGTGTATTTCAATATAACATATTGCAAAGTTTGTATAATTGCATAACATTGAACATAAACAGAAACAATTATGAATTAAATAAATATAACATAAAAACAAACTATGAATGAATCAAATATATTAAATAAAACAATTATGAATAAAGCAATTATGACATAAAAACAGAAAATTATGAATAAAAATAGTGTGTGTAACCGTGTGTGTGTGTGTGAAACACACACACACACACACACACACACACACACACACACACACACACACATATATATATATATATATACACACTACAACTAACGACCCAGATAGAGGCATATAAAATTATAAAGTTTATTTGTCATTTTCATTCAAAACCCAACTAATTTTAATTTTTTCATGTCAGCTTTTTTAGGCAAATCGAATATCAACAAGGAGGCACAAAAAATAATTTGATCCCATCAGTTTGAAACATTTTGATGAATTAGATGCATAGGTTGAAAAGGAAGCAAATACTCTTTTGAATGATTAGGACATTCAGTGGATTAACATAGAAAGAGTCCAAGAGGTGGATGATGAAGACCTCACGTATCTTGGAAATGATGTGGGTGTCGAAGGAGGAGAAGAATAAGAACATAATAATGATGAAGAAGATTATGATTATTGAGGTTTCATGTAATATGTTTTAAACTTAATTGTTAATAAACTTGGTTATTTTGTTTTTGTTTATGTAATACGAAAATATGAGACTCGTGTCATGTTCCTAATTGTAAGATATTTAATATTTTGCATTGTTCTCGTGAGATATGCATGTGATATTATCTATGATTCTATATTAGTTGATATTTGATGATGTCTTATGCAGCTCATGGAAACATACATGCTTTATATGTGATTTTATGGTTATATTTTGTGCAATTCATCATTGCTTCATGTGATATAATTTTTTAGAATTTTTTCTAAATTTTTCTGATTTTTCTTGATTTTTCTTGATTTTTTGGATTTTTTGAATTTTTTTATTAAAAATTTACGATATAGGCCCGACCGATATAGGTTACGATACAATACATACAACCTTGGTACAAAGTATGGATCAACCAAAGTTGTTAGTCGGAGAAGAGGGAGCGAGAAGCGATTCAAGAAGCAGAAGCGAGAAGTAAGGCACTTCCAAAATTTTAGAAAGCGGAAAGCGCAAGACGATTAAGAAGCGAACCAGGAATCATTTCGGAAGCAACCTAGGAAGTGAGGGGGAAGTGAGGGAAAAGCAAAACAAGAGAAAAATAAAGAAAATAAAAACGAAAACACAAAAAAATGAAAAAAGAAGTGCATTTCCCAATTTGTTTTGGCGCTTCCCAGCATGTTTTGGAAGCACCATGTTTCGCGTTTCTGAAACGTGCTTCGGAGAAGTGCGCTTCTCCATGTCGTATGGCGCTTCCGGTAACCCTAGGATCAATTGCTCAAACTACTCTACAGATACTCTGACTTTACTAGCAACTTGTCAACTTCACCATTCTCAAACGAAAATGGCATTTCAACACAGCCAACAAAAATGCCTTTTCAGATTACCACCAAAAGGCATCAAATAGAAATTATGAAGTTAACAAGGAAGTTTTCTATTGATGCCATATAATTGAATTTCAGACATTTTTCCAACATGATTGTCTCCAATAGCTACTTTTTTCAGTCAAGAGAATTTTATTCCATCAACTATTGTACATCATTCATTGGAATGGTATTTTATTTTAGATCTTTTATGAGCTTCAAGGTACACGAGTATGGTATACCCTGGTTAGCTAACAGCTAACTCACCAATCTCATCATTCTTTTGGATATTGTTCTTTGTTCACATTTTTATTAACAACAATAGTATGATTGGAGCCAATGAATATATTCCACATCACAAATTTTGACCTACATTTAACAAACTGCTTGTGTGATAACATCAAGAAGTGGGATAAATATTTTACATGAAATTGCACAGACCAACCAATCTCAAACTAGAACATTATTTGAGGATGCAATAACTCAAATTAGTATCAACAGTAACATATATAATAAGCATAAAAGCTTTGCATCAAAATTGAGGACCATTAAGCTACAGAATCATAGACCTCAAAAATGAAAATAAAATAAAATCACTCACCCTAGCATCTAGACCCTTCAACCTTTTTCTCTGCATTCTGCCGTTATCACAAACAAAGTAAAGCAAACAACTTAAGCCAGCTGCCCAAACAGCTTCTAACTTTTCTTCTTTCTGCAGATCAAATGGCATGATGGATTAATTTAAAAAAAAAAGGACTAATAGTAAAGTTTATGCTCTATAGATTTCACCGTTTAAGAAAAGTTAAAATTCAAATAATTAATATCACCAACTTAAAAAATGATGAGAGAATCATTGTGAAATTTGATAAATGAGGAATCAAGGAATGAAGTGAACAAAGAAGACAGTGTACCTGAGGAATGATGGATATGGTTAGTTATAAACAAATAAATAAAAAGTTTGCAACAACAATAGCAAAGATTATATATATATATGGAGAATATTGGTGACACTCTACTGCACGGTACTCTCTAGTTGAATCTCTTAGGTGCAAACTTTATTTGGCAAATTTGACACTACGAATACATTCAGAATAGTCCATTCACTACAACATGCATTTTGGATTGGGTAGTTTTGACATAAAAGTATTATTTTCTTGTAATTGAAATTTTGAAGCACTGTAGACCGTCGAATTTTTAGCCCTCAGAAAACGTGCTTAGGTAACACGACAAAACAATCCAAAACATGTTTTGACTAAGCAAACCATATAGATCATATTCATATGGCTTGATTCATGAAAAAAGTAAGAAAATGTGAAGGGGTGGTTTCTACTAGAGGGTATGGTCCACTTGAAGGTAGCAAATATCTTCCTATACATACATACATACATATGTATGTATGTATGTATGAAAATATAGTCATTGGGTCCAAAATGGTATTTTGTTAGGATTTTGTGTTCTGATTGGTAAGATTGAACAAAACGACTAGTGAAATTATATTAAAAAGATGCTTTTCCATAGTTACCACGATACAAAATGGATACAGAAAATGAATGAAGCAAAAGCAGGTAAGCGGATGTTAAAAGGTAGCATGCAGAGTGAATCAAGATGTGTTGGAAGTGATTGTGAAAGCATATGAGAAGCGAAAAGGGAAAGGGAAATGAATACGAAGAGATGGGAAATGAACAAAGAAACGAACAGACAATGACATGGAAAAGGTAAGGAACGATATAAAATCAATGAGGAAACAAGCAAATGCTTGCTAAAATAGGAAATAATATACATTAGTATGAAAAAAACATAAAAACTAAGGGGAAAGCATGTGGGAATTGTGTTTCCCATAATAAAGGAAGTGCCCTTCCGATACATGCTTCCCCCTAACAATGGATCAAAAACAGCTTTGCTCTCTCTATATATATAAAAGGATATTCAAAATTGTGCTTGTATGCATTTTGAGTTATACTATGAAGCTGTGAAAGGGAATCACACTTTTGAGAATCAATCTTGAGTGAAAAGGTCAACAGTAAAATAATTTCTTATTAGATCAAGTTATTGAAAAATTTAAAGAGACCATCATACAGTTCTCGCTCATCTAGAAAGCCCATAACAAAGTTTTAAAATAACTAATTCAGTCAAGTACTAAATAAAAATAGATCCAGTAGGATATCTTGAAACTACTTTTAATATGAATGTTGAGATTGAACCTACCATAAATTTGGATAAGTATGTTGAGTTTCAAGCTTCGAACCTATTACAATGACCACATACATCTATGCTATGTAACAGGGATTCGGCTAGCAGGGTGCCGCACCCGCGTCGACTCGACTCGACACGGGTGCAGTCAACCCGACCCTGGGTGCGTTGACCGCGCCGGGGGAAACCCCCGACCCCCCTTTATATATATATATATATATATATATATATATATATATATATATATATATATATATATATATATATATATATATATTACATTTTTGCCCCTGCCGCACCCCCGCACCCGGGTTTTTTGGAAGTGCCGAATCCCCGCACCCGCACCCATGTGACATAGCATCTATGTTATGTGAATACATTCTTAGTTAAGTTCAGCTATGTCAAAAAATCACTTTGTGACCATACATTACCCATAGATGAAGCAGCATCCTCTAATAAAAATAAGGTATCATGGTATATGTTGTTTGCAGATGCTACAGAATTTGTTAGTAAAATTAAAGATGTATAAAATCAAATTGAAACTTTGGAGGGATAAAATTAAAGAGGAAAGTGTTTAAAGGTTAGTAGAATAAAGACATAATATACAGAATGCAACTTTAGTGCTATAGCTAAGATAGATGACCTCTCAATATAATAATGCAAGGCATGTTGATGTTTCGGGTCCATAGCATAACAAGATAACGGGTTTGTTGAGGATATCACTAGTAGGATTTCTACTAGTTAAACAAAGTCAAGAGAAGTTAATGGAGCATTTGAGTACTTAATGAATTCAAGAGAACTTTAGTGTTTTTACTATTAAAGAATTGCTTCTAGAAGCCTATGAGTCATAGACTTCTAGAAGCAAGCCTTTAATAGTATGATGCAACCATCACTCTCATATGGTGCTTGAGTCTTGAGCAACCAAGGAGCAAGCAGAAGAGAGAATGCATGTATGAAGTATCATACAAGGATAAAACTAAAAAAGATACAAGCATTATTAATATAAAAAAGTGAACGCTATCAAAGCTTGTTTGGCAGTATTGCACAGAGACATCTTCCAGCACTGTTGAAAAAGGTTGATGAGATACAAGTGGAAGAACTTTAAATAAGGAGACTATGAAGACTGGAGACTCTGAGAATGGATATCAAAGATCACATAGGCTCTGGCTCTAAATAAGAAGCAATGAAAAGCAGGATTCATAAACCCAAAACCATGTAGCTGGAGTGAGGCTCAATGATGATCATGTTGATGTATGTGTATGCATACAATAGTGGAAGTTCTTAATCTATATATGCATTAGTATCAATATGTGTGTCCCAAACTGTGTACAAATTCAATCAGTATTTGAAATTAAATTCAGGCCTGAACCAAGACTTGCACCAGATCTAATACAACATATAAGTCAAATACTAGAACTAAACCAGATTCACCAATATGGAACATGGTCGCATTTGAAACAAAAGCATATTAAGAACCTCAATTGTTATTTTTGACCTAGTTGCACTCAGATCTACCCTGAGCAAAAAAGGAAAAAGCTTATTTCTCTTTTCCATGCTTTTTAAAGATGAAATAGAAGTTCTTATTAGGCTCCATTCGGAAACTAGCAGTCGGATAGAGATTATGCATTTGAAAAAGTGGCAACTGCCAAATCTTGGATTTAGCAGCTACCATCTCTAGGAGGTGGTAGCTACCAATTCCACTCTTTAGTGTAAATAGTAAATACAAAGGAGGGAGGACCTCACTTGCCATCCCAAGTGCATAAAGACCCATCCCAGCTACCAGTTTCCAAATGTCTACCACCAAGGTAGTTTGACCAAGTATTTACCAATTGCATTAACCCCCATCCCAGCTACTAGTTTCCAAACAAGCCTTAATAAGGTGACAAGAAATCATACATATCATAGTAGGAAGAACCTCATTCCCCAAATCTACAGAGAACAATCCAAGACAAGCCTATATCGGCTATTTCAAGGTAATACAGGCTAAAATATCTTTTTTGTAAATTTCAGAGAATATCCAACCAGACGAGAATTCATCTTTGAAGACCTATGATTTCTTCCAACCAAATGAACCACCATTTCCATCTACACTTCAACTTAGTAATCTCCATTGGGGCTGTGGGATCCAACAATACATTAGTAATACAGTACTTTAACAATTGAGGTACCATTATGTCGGTCCAGGCAAGTGTCAAGGTTGATTGAAAGAATGAGCAGCACCATAATAGGTGTTCCATGGTATCATCCTCCAAAATGCTCACAAGGCTACCACCTTTTTCCTTCAGATTACCTTTTTTATTCACCATCATATGCCACAATCCAAGCGAAAACCTTCACTCTCAGAGAGGGGCCAAACCTCCAAATTGTACCTCTAGGGAAGGGCTCAACACTAGGCTTCAATTGTGACTGAAAGAATGCAGCTGTGGAAAAAGTGCCGGGTTTGTTGCAATTCTATCTGCATATGTCACTTTTAGAGCATCCAACTGGACATAAAAATCCATCATATTCAGCCACTGACAAGTTATCCATCTTAAACATCCCTTCTAAATTGTAAGCACCAGCCATAAAAAACCATCATATTTAGCGACTATACAAATTATCCATCTCAAAAGTCCCTTCTAAATTGTAAGCCTCCCCAATGGAGCCAACAGTCTTTTTATCAGTATATTCTTCCTCTATGCAAGACAAAACAAGCCCGGAAATACTTAACCAGCTTTTGCAAACCAATCCACCTATTGCTTCAAAGCTCACATTTCTATTTATCAACTTGATTTCCATACAGTGGGTGAACCCAGGCCAAACCTTGATACAGTATTTCGACTAGATGACCAAATTTCCTCAAATTTAGTAACACATTTCAGGCAACATCTTATCTTCTTTTGAAGTACAAAACTAGCATTCGTGCAGTCTAACTTAAACATCAGCAAGTTAAGCAGTAAGCTATAACAAATAAATACATGCAACAGGATACCTGGAGATAAATGTCATCTATGCAAATAAATTTAGCAATTAAAAATTGTCTTGAATAGTCCCCCATTCACATATTTAATTATTATTTCTCAGTCAGTCAAATCAATGTTGAGAAAGTCAACTTCACCACACAATTCAGAAACTCAATCATAATACACCCTTTTAGTAAATGAAAGAATTCAAAAATTGAGGATATATGTTGAGCTCTACAAATGAGAAAGATTTCATCATACCTGAACAAGAAGAAGAAGAATCTCATATAAAATATTCAAAAGCCATAACTCAAAGCAATCAACTGCGGAGGATGTTCTGTGTTGCATGGGCAACTTTGAATCGCTCTTTCCCAGACTTTCAAACTGAACTCCACCACTAAAGCCTTGCTCATGAGAAGATTCCTCCTCTTCAACTATATGAGAATCTTCTGAAAATGTAGGCTCAAGCAACTGGGCATGAACCCCAAGATTCAATATCAAATCAAATGCCCGAATCCTCGTGGCCAGACTTGAAGAGCCTAGCATCTCCTGAAAGATGAACTAATAGTAAGACACTGATAACATGATCCAACACAGTTCCTATCAGAAAAAATCTAAAATACCTCGAGCATTGAAAGAATGAGAGGAGCGGCACTTGGGGGATCCACCACATACCTAAAGTAATATATAGCACTCACTTGGTAAGAATAAAAAACACAAAAAATAAGCAAAGCAACAACTATATGATAAGTGCAAAATTGCAAAGATAGCTTAACACAGGTTTGCACCCATGTTTTATAGGAAATTGTAGTTACACCCATGTTTTATAGGAAATTGTAGTTACCATGTAACACAGGTAATCAACTTTTTTGAGACCTCATCTAGTATCACTCTTCCAAGTGTTGCCTATATCAACTAGGCAATCACCCACATTTCAATTGCAGAGTACATAAACACTAAGTTTAGTATTGCAGACATAGGTAACATTTTTAAAGAAGGTAGCTGAAAATATAAATTCACAAGGTAAACACATGGAACATTTAACAAAGAACAACAGCTGAACTGAGGCATCCATGAAAGATAACCAATGGGTTAATTGGGAGGCTCCTCTCCAAGAAAGGAATAGTCAGGATGCATTCATACTTTGGACATACATATCTGCCAAAGATCTTGAATCTGGTTTAGCAAAACAAAAAATGGAACCACAAAAACTTAAGAAATTCTACAGCAAATGTAGATAACCAGATAAGCAAGCACCAGTCAAGTCATGTAATATTTTCAAATCCAAAATGGTAACGGATAAAATATAGAGACTTGAAGTTGTGCACACTCCAGACTTTTGCTAACTAGTTCTACAGAATAGAAACATACAAACTAAAAAAAGAAGTTCAGTGCAAATGATCACAACAATCACATTTTACAGACCACAAATACACTGAGATGGAAAATAAAGAACCTGCAGAACTCAAGAACTAACATTGCAATGATCCACCATAGTCTAGACCTGAACAACTTACATGTCAATCACAAGCTTAATAAGAACACTGACTGCCACATCCGCAATAGGCCTACCACTATGGCTTGTTAGCTTATATGATGCAAGTACTGAATTTGTATTTGACACAGAAATCTCTGAGCAAACTGCTGCAATAACTTCTTCCACTTCAGCAGGGCTCAGACGCAAAGGCTGCTGTTCACTGATCCAGACAGCAACATTAGTTACAAGTTACAACAAGAGGAAAATATTTGATGAAAATTAACTAGCCATCTGCATACATAAGAAACAACCTAAGGAAAGCTAGTAAAAGCGGTAACATTTTCAAGGGGGGGAAAAAGAGAGCAACAACTTTTGAATGTATTTAGAGAAATGCAAACAGTTGAAAGTACAGACTATGCAATTCTTAATAACATGTAAGACTTATTCAAAAGAATAATGCAGATTTTAAGAATAAAAAGGATGTCTTTCTGCAGCAGAACACTAAATTTTCTGGCTAATGTAGATCCTGCTTCCTAGTTAACTTCAAAACCCACAAAGCAAATTGCCAAAGTTTCCAAGAGATATATTCAACTAATTACAGATTTTAGCTTCCCTTTCACATGAATAGAAATCCTTGTGCAATCATTATGTTGTTACAAGAAGGGAACTAGTAACAAGTTCTCTGCCTCCATCCAACTATGGCATTTTAATAACTGAAAGCCTGATTGATTGATTGATATGAAGCTGCTACTGGAAATCAATACTTTCTGTAAGTAAATCCAGCATCCTGGGCTAGTACCAAAGGATTGACGAATATGGTGATTTAAGACCAGAAAAGTGGGGACCAAAAGAAACATCATTCTAATACAAAAAGCAAGGCATACATTCCTGCAATGAGTACTAGCTCCAAAAGGACACAACCAGTATCAACAAAGATGACCTTACTGTGGTCTCCACACACCCTTTCATTTTGAAAAGAATAAACCCAATGCAATGAGTACTAGCCCCAAACAGGAAAAAACAGTATCACCACACATGATCTTACTCCTATTATTCCAAACAACCTTTCATTTAAAAACAAAGAAGAGCAAGTTAGTTTGCACAAACTACATATCAACTGGTAAACTCGTACATAAGGAAAAAATAGGTCAAATTGCACAATTTTTTAAAGTGAAACCCCATTTTTTTATTTTGTCAAAACTGAAACTTCTCCTGCTTCACAGGACATTCCAAATTGAAACTTCATTCTTGCTGGGTTCAAAACTGAAACTTCTCTTATGTTGGGTTGCCTGGTTCAAGAAGTCCAGAAGTTACTTATCTTTTATCCATAATTTCTAGCAGAAGGAAAAACTGAAAAAATCGACAAACCAAAAAAGTCAAAGAAAAAAGGAGTGGATCATCTTGTGTTCCATGAAGTATTAACTCAGACAACAAATGTATTTAAGCAGTTGATGGCCCAATTATTGATACACACAAGAAGTGTTAGCACAAGCATAAAATCAATGGAAACAATGTATGAAAAGCAGAATAATAAGCTCAAGATCTCTTTTCACCAAAGCAGTGTCAACTTACAGGTTAACATAAGAGAATGATCCTTCGATTAAGAAAATAAAGAAAAACAAAGTTACATGAATTACACATACAAAATAGATCACATGACATGAAAGTTAAACAGTTCCTTTTACTAAATAAAATAGAATTTCCAACTAAGGTAAATATATATTTAAAAAAAAGGAATTTTGGCTACCTGTAGTGCCGATATTGAAACAGAGGGCGAGAACGCAGACGAATCGTGTTTGGTGGTATTTCCTCCCTGCAGAAGTGGAATGAGACGAATATCAGACACCATATCCTATCGACATGATAGACAAGCCAAACATGGGAATACTTCCACAATAACCTAATTTTATACTGGATGTAAATAAACAATTAGCATCTTTGTATTGTAAAGCGAAAAAAAAGAGCAACATATAAAACATAATAAACGGTACTAAAAACAAAGCTATAGAATTTATAGATCTGTTAAGCAAGTGATATAGATATGTGCTCCAAGAAAATTCATTGCCCCATCTAGTTGAGATCAGCTTTGTAAGGCTATCCACTAGTTCATTTCCATCATACAGTAAATATTATGTGTCTCAGCTCTTCTTTCCGCTAAGTCTTCATCTTCTATCCCTTCAACCAGTATCACATCACCCCTGAAGTGCCATCCATCTGCTTTATATATCCATCTAGACTACATGCATTCTATCTTCTTACTCTTTCTTCCTAGCAATAAATTCTGCACTATACCACATCATAGATCTCACAGTTGCCTTACAAAAAAGGTGCACAATCAGAGCTGCGCTAATTCATTGTACAATACAAAAGTACTTCTCTACAATTCATCCTCTTGCACCAATCCTGACAGTGGTATCTTCCATGGCCTTTTAGAACATAGCCAGCATACCAGAATTTTACTGCATAGTAGCACTAAAAGGCCTTCCAACTTTAATGATAATCTCTCGATATTTGCCTTCCCACCAAAATTGCATTCCTTGACTTATGTCTTTTTTCTACTGTCTTTTAATCACCTCACTACATGGTCTTCCTCCATATTACTATTTATAACTTGACATCTACATATCCCTACATTTACTAATTAGTGTTATATCAATTTTTCACATGGGATATATCATTCCCAATTTATTTTCTTACCTTAGAACACTTTTATTTTCATTATCATTTGTTTTTTTTCTAATCATTTATATGCCTATGAAACCTAATAAAAAAATATATCTATAGAATTTTTTGGTGGAGAAAGGATATTGGGAAGCAGTACGAGCTTCTTCTTTAGCTAAAAAACCATTTCTACCAATTATCCAAAAGGTTTTTTTTCATGACAAAGAAAAAAAGAAGACTAAATAATAATGTGATAAGAAACATTTCAAACTATCAAAATCAATATGAATTGGTGATTTAAATTAATGATCCCGTATCATATACTGTGTGCTCACATTAGCACTATATGTGCTTTGTTCAGGAGAAAAAAGGTGGTTATAGACACCAGATACAAGCTTCAATATAGCAAGTAGAGTAAATTTTTGTATGATCTGTAAGATGGGGATTGACATTTTCCCCATTGATTCATTTCTAAACTCTAACATAAGCTAGTAGCAAATATTGAACCTTCAAAGGTTGAATTGAATATGTATTCTTTGATTGACACAATAATGATCTATTGCAACAAAAAGATTCTAAAATAAATCCAAGCAAGGGAGAAGGGTCTATATCTGGGTCATGCCAAGGGTCTTTTTAATCAGTTTGTAACTCAAAATTTATTTGTGGTGCCAGAGACCACACATCCAGATCAGTGTTGTTAAAAACGCGGCTGAAGGTGCAAAAAATGTGTCTCTCCTCAAGGCGAGGGCCTTTGCGCCTTGAAGCGCAATAAAAAAGCGTGTATGCCCTGAGGCGTGCCCCTTTAATTAATGGGTCAAATGGGGGTCAAAGCCCCATTTGACCAAAAATTGAGGCTATTTAGAGAGGGCCCCGACCCTAATTAGGGTTGAAGGCCTCCCTTTCTTTGTCTTTCTCGTCTCTCCCTGCACTCTCGTTTCTCCCTGCTCTTTTGTCTCCCTGCTCTCTCGCTCTCCCATATCTCCCTGCTCTTGTCTCTCGCCCTCTCTCTTTTTCGAAAGGAAGAAGAAGAAGAAGAAGAAGAAGGAGTACCAGAGTTGAGCCACCGCCTCTCTCGTCTCGCCCTCTCTCACTATGGGAAGGACCTCGTCAACCTGAGGTACACAATTTTTTTTCTTTTTTCCTCTTTTTCTTTCTCCCTACCTTTTCTTTTTTTTTCTTGTTATTTTTTCTCCTCTTCCAAGCTCTCGTTTGCGACTCTCTTTATTTTTCTTCTTCTTTTTTCAAATATGGTGTAAGATTGTGCCAAGAGGTTTCACGTATCAGAAGAAAAGGAAACAAGAGGAGGAACAAAGTAACTTAAAAATTGGAAGGAGTGTTTATTTTGGATCATCAAGAGGCGATAATGTGATTGTCAGTGGATCAAGTAGTGTTGCAAAAACAAGCACAACTAGTCTCATGGACCAATTTGTGAACAAGAAAGCACGACAAACCACAATAAAATTTGTATTCAAAAGGGATGAAAAAAAATGTATGTCATGCCATTGGAAGATTTTTTTATTCCAATGTCCTATCATTTAATCTTTGCAATAGTTCATATTTTAGTCCAATGGTAGAACCTATTGCAAATTATGGGTGAGAGTTCAAACCACCTTATTACCACGAGATTAGAACGTGGATTTTGAAGGATGAGCTGGATTGTACTCATGAAATTTTAAAAGAGTTCAAAAAAGAATGGTCAAAAGTTGGTTGCATCATTATGGCAAATAGTTAAATAGATGGAAAGGGAAGAAACTTAATAATTTTCTTGTGAGCAGCTCATTAAGGACAATATTTTTGAAGTTTGTTGACATCAGCGACGTAACAAAAACTGTTGCAAATTTGTGTAAGTTGTTTAAAGAAGTTGGTGAAGGGAATGTAGTGCAATTCATTTCAGATAATGCACCGAATTATGTGACAGTTGAGAATATGTTAACAGCAGAAAAAATATTTTTTTAAACACCGTGTGCAGATCTGATATTAGAAGATATTGAAAAGATATCAAATTTTAAAGATAAAGTACAAAAGACAAAAAAAAAATACAAGATATATCTATAGTCATGTATGGATATTAAATTTGATGAGAAAGTTCACAAAGAAGAGAGAACTTTTACATTCAGTCGTCACTCGTTTTGCCATATCATATATCACGCTTCATAGTATTTGATGTTACAAGAAAGAGTTGAAGTCGGTGTTCTTTTCTTCAAATTTTAGATCATCTAATTACTATAAAAAACCCGATGTTGAGAACATTGCTTATATTGTTCTTAATGATCATAAGTTTTGGGTTGCCATATCATATGCAATTAAAGTTATGCTGCCTCTCGTGAAAGTGTTAAACTTAGTGGATGTGGATGAGCCTGCTATGAGATTTTTATATGAAGCAATGGATAGAGCAAAAAAAATTCCTTTGAATCTTGATAATGTTGAAAGAAAATATAAACCTATGACATCATTGACAGACGAAGGGACTTGCAACTTCGTAAGCCTTTGCATGCAACTTTCTATTATTTAAATTTTCAATTTCATTATACTAATAACTTCAACCCGGATGAAGAATTTATGAGTGGTTTTTATGATTATATTGAAAAATTGGTTAATGATGCAAATGTTCGATTGAAAATTACAACACAAATCGATGCATTTAAAAAGCAAAGAGGTTGTTTGGTAAAAAGGCAGTCAATACAACAAGAAAAATAAAAAATCAGGGTGAGTTTGCAACTATGTTGTTATTTGTTAATATTATTTTTATGTTTTGTTTTTTTGTTAATTATAACATTCTTAATATTTTTATCATTTTTTAATATTTTATTTGAATGCAACTATTGATGGAGTTCATTTGGGCACGAAAATCCTAAATTGATGAATTTTGTAATTCAAGTTATAAGTTTGACGTGTAGTGCATCAGGTTGTGAGAGGAATTGGAGTACCTTCTCATTGGTTTGTGATTTTGTATTTTGTTTTTGAAATACATTTGCATAAGTTTAATTATTTTATAATTGATTATCAATTATTTGAAATTATAGGTGCATACAAAACAGAGGAATAGACTTGACCAAGAAAAGACGAATGCATTGAATTTTTGTCATGTACAAGTTAAGGAAAAGAAATATAAGAAGGAGGGCTACTAAAGACCCTATATGTCTAGATCATATAGACTCAGATGATGAATGAATTATGGAGAAGAAACATCCAGTGTTGCCTAGTAATCCCAATTGGTTGGAAGATTCATGGTTGGACCCGAACTTCGACATAAACGCCATTGAGCATGTGCCTATTGAAAAAGTCACTTCACATCATGATTCCCAAAATAGTCCTAGGTAAGACAGGTCTTCAAGAGCTCTAGGTAAAGCTATATTCCTTTTACCTTGCTATGAATATAAATATATTTTTTTAATTATATATAATAAGTATTTAATATATGATTTTTTGTTGAAGTAAAAAAAAAGGCAAAAGAAGTGACGGAGGATATGGAGAAAGAAAGTGTGGATGATGAAGAGTCATAAAATGAGGATGAAGGAAAACCTGCTTATATGGATTCCTCAAATGATGACAATGAAGGCTTAAATATTGATGATAACAAGACATAAGAAGAGCCAAGGCTCTAATTTTAAGACTATGGGCATTTATATGTTTTTTTATCCTTCATTTGCACTTGTGAATGTTGTAACACTCTTATTTTGGAGAGTTTTGGACAAATACATTAACATTTGGTTGTTAATGCAAATATGCATTTTTTATGTTGAGAAATTTGATTATTAGATATTTTGTTACTTAATTTTTTATTGAATGCTCATATTTTATTTTTTAGATATTTACATAGATCAAGTTGTTGAATTAATGTTACTTTTACATGTTAATCTCATATTTTTCAGTATTTATTTGAATTTTTTATTTCTTATTGGTTGTTGCTTCATCAATAAAGCATTTCTTTTATTTATTTGTATTTTTAGATATTTTTTAAAGTTTTTTTAATTTAAAAAAATAATAATTTGTGGATAATGCTTTACGCCTCGCCTCATTTTTTGGTGGAGTGCTTCGTTACGCCTCAACGCTTTTCACAACATTGGTCCAGATAGTAACATATTACTAAGGGATCCATTGAATAAGCTGTTCTACATGGATCTTACATATAGCCTCCTTGTCGCAAAAAAGACAATATCTACAGTTGCTAACATATGCATCTCCTCTCCCCAAAAAAGGATGGCTGTGTTGCTTCACAAACATATAGGTCATGCATGGTAGACCAGTTTTCGAAGTAGAATAACAGATAACAGATAAAGTGTGTGAACTATGTGAAAATAAACATTAAAAAAATAAGGGAAAAATAAGACATTCAAAAACTTACCAGACTTGACGAGCACCTGGTTTTGCACGCTTAGATGCAGTTATTGCTTTCAAATGCGAGTGAGCTGAAGCAATATTTGTAGCAGTGGTAACTGTAGAAGGCTGCAATAGCTGCTCAAAGTCTGGATCAGATATAAGTGGAGGGCCAAAATGTCTTCCAGATTGTATTTTTGGTTTCTGCTCCAGATCAACAAGCAGAGCTGCAGCACCCACTTCTCGAAAATTATGTGTGTGGATGACTTGGGAGCTCAAAAGACCATCACTAACTCAAAAAAGAGGAAAAAGTTACATTCCAGATGCAACTAGCAACAGATGAAGCACATGAAAGCCACAAAAACAAACCCGATACACTCTACAAAATAATCAAGTGAATTCTACAATATTAAGATACCTGTTACTTGCACCAAATGTAGTCACCCAGTGCTGGTGGCATCTTTCCCCAAGCCATCGCCATTTAAGTACATCAATGGCAATATAACTAAATCCATCTTCATCAACCTTTTCAAAGTTGGATAGATCCATGGCATATGAACAGACAGTTTCTTGGATTTCAGGAGATTCCCTGCTCACAACTGCACTAGGGCTTAATTGAGAACTAAAAGATCTACTCAAGAAAGATGACAACGTTGGTGAGGACCGCTTTGAAACAATAGAAGTTCCACCCAAGGCTGGAGGTTGGAATGATAGCTTTGGCATATGCCTAGCTACCAGGGCACGAACATAATTTAAGGACTTTACAAGTGCACCAGATGCAAAAGCAGCTGAACTAATTGATTTTAACCATGGAGAAACTCTTCTACTGGTAACAGCATCACACTCAGCAATTGAATTCACACAAAAGAGATCAATTTGTTGTAGGGTCTGAATTCCTGGTATGTACCTATGGCAACAAGAAAAAAGAAATAGTTACACAATCTCAAATTTAAGCAATTACAGCCATTTTTTAAATTGATATTCCTATGCGGTTGCAAAATTAAGCTTCTTAATGATATCAGTAATTGTGAACGCAGTTAAGAGTCTTAAGACCTTTGATCTCTGTGGGATAACGAGCAGTTAAGATCCAACGTCTCACCAAAAGTCAATTATAGGCTCAAGTTGACCTTTTGAATCAAACTATTGCTAATAGAAACTTCAGAAGGCTGTTTCTGAATGCTTTATTTTTTTAACTTTCTTGTTCGTTTGTTTCCCTCTAAACTTCTCAAAGCAACTACACAAATATGCAAGTCATACCAATGCTGTATATGTCCAATGATCAACAGATTCCCAACGCAAAATACAACAGTCATCAATCAGGACAAGAAATAGAAAAATATGTTTGACGTTGCTCAGAACCAATCAGCATTTTCCTAGAGTGAAATGGAACCAAACACAATCCACTCAACTCCATCTCAAAGGTAAGCAACCACATCAACAACAGACCATCTCTCATATGCAAGGTACATGGGACAATCCTCCATCACAATGTGATACAAAGTAAGCAAAACCATAGATATTAAAGACTTATTTCATTCTAAACTCAAGCAGGAATGGAAAAAGCAACATGCCAGGTGAAAAAATTAAGATCCCATGGAGGTGTCAAGCGTGGGAAATCACATGCTTGCCCTTTCTTTTCTTTGGAACAATCCCATCCCCAAGCAACCAAGCTCAACCCCTAGCCACTTTTATTTAGCATAGGAGAGGATAAAGAATAGAACTTGACAATGAATAGAGATTCCTCGGATGTTGTCCTCAAAAATTCTGCCATTCGTCTGTCTTCACTCATCAGGTATGCCACTAGCTAGATATCTCCACCAATTCCAGGAGAGATCAATAATTGCTTTCTTTTATATGAATTCAGGACACAATGATGACTTCTCTAACAGAGCTGATCTCTCTCCAGTTTATCAACCACCGTGCCCTATACATATTCAATGTTTTAAATAAAGAACATCTCCAGAAAAGATGGAAATCTGGTTCTTTCTCAATTATATAATTAGATCACATATGCTGGGTAATGTAAAACCTCAACTTTGAAAACTTTTGTATTAACAATCCCCCCAACGAGACTAACCAAAGGATGGTTACAGCCCTCCCACTAGGACCTTCTCCTCACAAAACACTCTTCCGAAAAAGGGAGATTGAGAACTATGTCACATGGGTGCGGGTGCGGGTGCGGGGGCGGGGGCGGGGGTGCGGCACTTTCAAAAAACTTGGGTGTGGGGGTGCGGCAAAATATATATATATATAGTCCAAAAGTTGGACATAAATGACCCAGGGTGCGTCAGGTTGACCACACCGGGTGCCGCACCCAGTTGGCCGAGTCCCTGTGACATAGATTGAGAACAATAGCATGATTTGATTGAAGACCCCATCCACTAAATTCCGTACCATGTTAACAAAAAGGGGGCAAGAGTGGGTTTCCCTGGTGAGTAATCTTGACACACTAAAGGGTCCCCCAAATTCCCCACTAATAGAAACCAAGGTTAAATCCAAGGAGAGAATACATCTATTTCCAATTTAACCATTTACACCAAAAACCCATCGTTTCCAAGCAACAGAAAGGTATGTCCCAATTAACCATGTCAACAGCAAAAATGCATCTCTTATCCTTCATGACAGAACAAATTGCTTATGCAGCTGGTATACCACATTCTCGGGTTCTTCTATCCGAAACGAAAGTGTGCTGACAGCTGGTATACCACATTCTTGGGTTCTTCTATCTGAAATGAAAGTGTGCTGATCTTGCAAGATGAGCTTCTTGTATAGAGATGTCATTTAGTCCCTGCTCCTTGTGAACTAGGATTAAATTTGACTAGCTAAGTTCTTTTAACATTATATCATGCATATGGAACTCCTCATCTCCAAAATGAATGAATCACTATAATCCGATATATTTTGAAGAACTTCATTTGGAAACCATCTACTCAAAGGGCTTTTTTGACAAACTGTAAATGGCTTTTTGCACCCCTCTGAGAAAGGAATCTCCAAGGCCCTCGTTTGGGACTCCAAGATTCTACAGCATGGAAGATTTGTTAAGTTGTAGAACCATTCTCCACAACATTAAATCTTCATTGGAAGTACTCTAGCTCTTATGATAAAAATTAAAAGTGATTGAACAGGAATGACCAGATGATGAAACAGATTGTATTTTGGACCCCTCCCCACTCACCCACCCACCCTCCTTTCCAGGGCATATAGAACAGATCTTTTCTTTTTCCAAGTTCAGTTCTCTTATAGATTGTATCCAATTACCAAGGACATTAGCCATCTCACTCTCCTCATCATCCCACTACCTAATCTGAAGTTATCCTAGTTTTGATTCCCATGAGGACATAAAAAGTGATTAATCCTACTCTATCCTTGCATCGATCAATGATTCTGACTCAATTGAAGTCTAGTATCCACATGAGCCTAAAAAGCCAACCAAGCTGCTGTTGCTCATTCCACCACCTGCTAATTAGTTCGAGGAACATTAGCACTCTGATTCACCATAATTGAAAGCATAACAAGTAACAACCTTCATCCTTTCCTATTCATTCACATTCAATTAAAATCGGTCCATGTTCTAAGAAAGTCCTACAGAAGGCTCAACCCAGAGATTACCAAATTAATCTATTAACTTTACTCATACTAAGAATTTGTTCAGCTTCTTCATACAAGGAAAGACTCTCCCACATAAAAGTACCAAAAGGGGTATATAACAAATTCTACCAGTCCAAAAAAATCACCAATTTTCTCATATTAACACTTTTGTGGAGCACCCAGTTACCATCTTCCAATTCGAAGTAACATTGGGAATACCTCTTATCCACCATGACATCTCATATCCTCTCTAACCATGTCAACCTCCTTCCCAAAAAAGTTCCTTCTTTTTCATCATTTCAACACATCCATAGAATGTTATCAATAGAAAAAATTAGTGCTTGTTGCCACCTCCACCTTTATAGACACCTAAAACATATGTAACATGGGTACTTCTACCAAGCCCCCACTTTGGTGTCGTACCCATAGGGCTGTCAACGGGTCCAGTTTGTACTCGACCCGACCCAAACCCGAATAAACAAGTGTGCATGGAAAGTGCTGACCCAAATAATATTTGGGTCAACCTGAACCTGAGTAATATGCGAGCCGGGTTTGAGTCATGATTTTTGTCGGGTACCTGACCCAACCCAGTTTTCTTGCCTGGTACCCAACCTTATTTTAGATATATTTTTAATAAAAATAAATTTCTAAAATTATGCGGGTTCAGGTTTGGGATTCTATTTTTGCGACCCAATAAAACTCGAACCCAAACATGGTTAGAAGTTATATGGGTGGGTCCTGATCAACCCTGATCCGACCCGTTGACAGCACGACATACCCATGCCAATAATGGGTACTCTTGGGCACAGGTCCTCTACCTTTCGAACTAAGCTCGATCCATGTTATCCATCTTATGATCCAACCAATGTGTAGCCTATACTCAACACTAAAAGTAACTACTACTAGCTGTATATTTGTTGACTTTTTGTTTGTCAACTATATGGCTTTGACATGCTTTAGACTTTTAGTTCACAATTGACAATCTATAACTTTGTATCTAGATCATATTATAAAATGTACTATGATTGCACACACACCTACCGATGTCCCCATCTTTTTAGAAGTTTCCAATACCCATATTGTACGCTTACCTGCACCCGTACCTATGTAAAATAGCCTAAAAATCACCAATATACACATGGTCCCCATAAAAAACATCTTTCCATTTAACCAAAAGCCACCTGATCTGCCCCTACCACCTTAAAAATGAAATTACAACCTCTCCAAATGTTGTTTACTAACTCATACTCAAGGTGTTGTGCCTTCATTTCACTGAGACTGAGGCCTATGTCACACGGACTCTTCTAACAAGGCACCGCACCCGCACCCAGGCGGGTGCGACACTTGGACACAACCTCCTTTGAGTTAGGTGAAGTCAACCACACTGAGGTCCATTTCTATCCAAAAGTAGATTCAGTTAACCCTAATCAAGTCCATTTTTATCTATATTATATATATAAATACATAAA
The DNA here is from genome assembly GCF_984573655.1 of Nuphar pumila. NCBI lineage: Eukaryota > Viridiplantae > Streptophyta > Magnoliopsida > Nymphaeales > Nymphaeaceae > Nuphar > Nuphar pumila. The sequence goes on along the minus strand of NC_143252.1, from coordinate 29,156,252 downwards.
TGCACACAAATACATATAGTGTTAACTTAAAACTGTTAAAATTTATATTTATATATATATATATACACACACACACACTCCCCGCACCCAAGTTTTTTTAAAGTGCTGCATCCGCATCCGCACCCGCACCTGTACCCACACCTATGTGACATAGACTGAGGCAGAAGAATTCAAAATTTTGTGAATTAAGGAAGCTTGTAATCAGCAGGCAACAGTAAGCATTATTTATGCCTTGCCATTCCAAGAAACAATAGTAATTTGCCTGCTCCAGCTGCCAATCTGGACCAGCATTTTGGTCTAAGGGATCCAAAGAGGAAACACCATCTGCCAATAAGGCATGCATCCTACTCAAACTTTGTGTTCTTCTTGACCAGCAGTTTCCTTTCAACTGTCATAGCTTGCAGACTGATAATTCCACCTAAGCAGGCACCAAGGTTGCTAAATGCTGCCTTCAGTCCAATGTTGATATAGTGTTACTTCTTAAAACAACCAAATGACAGTTGATCCTTCATGAGAAGCCTTGTTTTTCCTGCCACGCTAACTCCAAAAGATTCTAGAAGATGCTTGACCGTTCTCAAGTAGCAAAACTGAAAGAAATTGGAATAATTGTTATCAACTTAAATTTTGAGGCAATGGCTTTGGCTACACTTTGGACTCCAATAGGCAACAGAACATATCTAACACTAACACTAATGGCTTGATGATGGGTATTCCATTTCTCTCTTTATAAAATGCCTAGCAAATGGCATGTTCTGCCAAGCATTGAAGATAGATCAATAATATTTTAACCCTGAATCCACTAGTAGGATAAACTCTGCATGGAACTCAAAATCAAAGCACTAATAGATTCATATAATGCCTAGAGATCACTCAAAACATAAAACAGAGTGCAGAAGATGCAAAAAAATAACTTACCGAAGAAGATACCGCTTAAGAAGTGCAACACACTTTGCAACTACTGCAGGGCTGATAACAGAACAATTAAGACATTAGCAAACAATGAAAATATAAAAATTTGTCAGTCTCAAATGGATTAACAGAAGAATTATTTGACCAAGGCAAAATTCAAGTTTATATAGAAGAGAGAACAACCATGCCCAAGGGAAAAAGAATGAGCAATAAAAAGATCTTAATCTTAATCTTAAATTCTTGAAGATCACAAGCCACCACCAACACAATGATACCCTACATCAATTTGACAATATCATAAAGGAATGTCAACCAGTTGGATATAATCCGAGATCCGACCCAAATCCAAATTTGACTAGTTAGATCTGATAGCCAAAGTCAGATCAAATTAATAGATACGAACTCGATATTGAGTTTTGCATCCGAATTCAAGTCCAACTAAGATTCAAATCTGAATCTGACTAGATGTACATGTTGGATTTTAAGCTAACCGGATCCAGATTCGGTTTTAGCTGATCCCATCCCACTCCAAATCTGAATACGATTAGGTGAGATCCGATTAGGTCGGACTTGGTATTGCATAGATCCAACTCCAGTCCGACCCGTTTAAATTCCTAATATCATACTACTCGATGGTAATGAAAAAAAAAAAGAATGGCTTGGATATAATCCGATATCCGACCCAAATCCGAATCTGATTAGTTGGATCCTGTAGCCAAAGTTGGATCAGATTAATAATTAGAACCAAACTCGATATTGAGTTTTGCATCCAAATCCAATTCCAACTAAGATCCCAATCTGACTAAAATCTGCTTCCGAATACATGTAAATGTTGGACTTTAAGCTAGTCGGATCCAGATTCAGCTTTAGCTGATCCCATCCAACTCCAAATCTGAATACAATTAGGTCAGATCCGATTAGGTCAAACTTGGTATTGCACAGATCCAACCCAAGTCCGACCTGTTTACATCCCTAATATCATTTACATTGCATTTTGACAGACGTTTTACACTACAAGGATACTTCCATTATCAATGCTATATAATAGCTACACGCTGCAATACATACATATATATAGAGTGATGCAAACATGCTAAATGAGTTTTCTGGTTTTTTTTTTTAATTCTGGACATACAGATGCGATCTACGTACTTGATTTTATAGGGATCGGCTCTTGGAGCACTCCATTCCGACCCATGGGTGGGTTTTTATAAGGTTCAAAAAATCAAAGGTCCAAATTTTTTGTAACTTTTTTAGGCTCCAAATATTGCTTTTTCATCAAAAACACATGACCCAGGCATCAATTCCCAGTAAATCGACCATGCCGAACACATCTATGGGAGGATTCACAAAAAAGCACCAGAAAAGCTGAAAACCCCAATTAGCATGTTTGCATCTCTCTCTCTCTCTCTCTCTCTCTCTCTCTCTCTCTCTCTCTCTCTCTCTCTCTCTCTCTCTCTCTATATATATATATATATATATATATATATATATATATATATATCAAAGGTCCAAAATCCTTGTAAATTTTTGAGGCTCCAAATATAGTTTTTTTTATTTTCATCGAAAACACATGATCAAGGTGTCAATTCCTAGTAAATCGACCATGCCAAACACATCTATGGGGTCAGAATCGTGAAAAAAGTATCAAAAAAGCTGAAAAACCCATTTAGCATGTTCGCATCTCTCTCTCTCTCTCTCTCTCTATATATATATATATATATATATAGAGAGAGAGAGAGAGAGAGAGGTGGGGACATTGAAATTGAGAGATACTTTAATCTCTACAAACATTGACAAGTCTAAAACAGGCACCACATGAGCATCATGTAAATAGGACTGGCAAATGAGACAGATGCATATCTTCCACTGTCCACTTTAGGCTCCATGCCAACTCGGGCTGGGACTCTCCATCAGCTTGTACTAGTTACCTCATGTTCAGCTAGTTGCAAGCCAGAGCCAAGTCTGAGCTAGCTTATCCATAAGAATTTCACTTCTTCATCTTCACCTTTAGAATTGAGAAAGAAGCTCTGGATAGCGAAGAATCAAATGTGTTATGCCTCCTCTATGACAGCCATACACTCTAACCAACTGTGCTACACACTAATTGTTAATATATATGTGTGCAAATTCTTTACATCATAAAGTTAGACGCCTAGCTTGTAAATCAATACTGAGCTCGTGAAAGAGCAACCACTGTGGAGAGTTGTTAGCGCACTTTGTTTCCCAATCCCGTACATCAAGTTTTATAATTTCACTTGTGCATCTTCATCCCCAAGACATCACAGGCAGCAACACTTAAATGCTTAAGAATAAACAGAAAGTCTAGATACATGCAGCATTTGGCATGAATATATACCCGTGAAAATGCAGAAACAAAACATGATCACTCCAGTAGCATCTAAAATATTAGCCATGTAAGAGGAACGCTATCTTTTAAAATAGAAGCATACAGGAAGCAGATATCATGTAGAAAGATGGTCTCAATGATTAAACTATGAAGTAAAGTGAAGCAGGCAAGGGGTAGGGAGGGAAGGGTTGCGGTTTGTGGTGTGGGGTTCAACCTCATTAAGAACGCATGATACTGGAAATACACAACTCTTAGAGGAAACAAGATTCGTGTAACATTTCAAAAGCATTACCTACGATCCCTTTCTGAAAGAGCATGCTCTAATAGCACAGTGTAGGCCATGTCCATAGTTGAATTTGTGGCTAAATAATCCTGCCAACAGTAGCAGATTAAGAATTGTATAATCACAAACAGTAGCATGCTAAAAACATTTGATCAAAATTACATAACAAAAAGCAAAATAATTACATATATCCAACAAGATAATTTTGCTGTTCCTGTCCTTTGTTCAAAATTACAAACAGCACAAAAACACTGAAGGTAGAAATTTTATTCTGAAATGCAACTAAAATAATTTCCAGAGTAAGAAATCTTCAGGATTTTTTTTGGCTGTTGATGAAGCCTGGAATTGGTTTCCCACATAGATAACTTTCCTTTCACAAAATCAATTTCTAACAACAAGGCTTTGGCAACAAAACTCATCTGACCTCTAACATAAACCAACACCTTGAGAGTTCAGACTCGGTCCAGGTCGGTCGAGCTGCTTGCACAGATAAAGTCTCATACGCAAGTGAACCAAATCAGTTCCAACAGCCATTTACATCTACTCCTAGTCGCTAGTGAATACAGCCTAATTTGACAGTCACTTACAGATACAGCAAACTTCCAAACAAAGTTAAATAGAGTCTAACTCATAATTTCTGAAAGATCAGAAACCCACAAAAGGAGCTCTGTCCAAGCAAACCAAATTCCCATAGGCTCTCGGATGACCATACAACGACTTTTATGAAGACTGTTATCATTAAACTCCTCATAGTCCCCATTCTTTCCCATTCTCTTCCTACTGATAGTCCTTTTTTCTCCTCCTCTTTGACATCCTCTTCATAATCACTAAGATAGGATATCTCTATGCTGGTAAGAAAGAGCCATTGGCATGATAATGTTATTAGAATATGGATCAGATATGGATCCAATACACAATCCATATCCGATACAGCTTCTTATACATGTATATGTAATATGTATATGTAATATGTTTTTCTTGTAAAGGGCAGTTTTGTCTATGTAAAATTGTTTGTACCCCTATTAATGTTAATGAAGGATTAGTGCAGCATCAAGAAAAGTCATGACTTCCGATTCCCAGGACCTGAGTTCTCTTCTCTCTCCCTCTCCTTCTCCTTCTCTATTCTCGATTTCTGAGATAGTTTTAACATTTCGTTGAAGAATAAAATGTGTTCCAGTTGTCAGGTCTGCAAAACTCATGTACTTCCTTTTCATCAAATAAATAAAAGAACCTCCATGCCTTTTGAGATAATATGTTCTGATGTATGAGGCCCAGCCCCCAATCCTAATCCTTCCTCTTCTGAAAGTAAATATTATGTATCCTTTATTGACAGTTTTTCTTTATTGACAGTTTTACTCGCTTTACCTGGATATTCTTTATGAAACACAAATCTGAGGTTTTTCTCATCTTTCATCGTTTTCATGCCTACGTTAAAACCCAATTCTCTCAAAACATCCAAATTCTCCAATGTGATGGAGGTGGTGAGTATTCCTCCAAAGAATTTTTAGATTTTCTCCAAGATAATGGGATACATCATAGAGTTTCTTTCCCGTACACTCCACAACAAAATGGAATTGATGAACGTAAGCACAGACACATTGTGGAAAGTGCAATGAGTATAATGCATGGTTCTAATGTGCCTATTAGTCTTTCGGCAGAAGCTTTTCATATTGTCACTCATGTGATAAATCGTCTTCATATGCTTATTCTTGAAAATCAGTCTCCCTATTATGGTCGCTTTGGTGACCATCCTGATTATTATGAGTTACGAGTTTTTGGATGCACATGTTATGTTTACATTGATAGATCTATGAGAACTAGATTTCAGAACAAAGCCTCTATATGCTAGTTTGTACGCTATGCAGATCAACACATGGGTTACAGGTGTTATGATCCTGCCAATAGAAAGATCAGAATTTCCAGAAATGTTATTTTTGATGAAAATAGTTTTTTGGAAAATAAAGCAGATCACAATCGTGATCATATTGACACCAATGATAATTGGTATGATCCATGGCTCAGTGCTGAACTTATTTCACAAGCTGGAGATTATACTACTTTGACTCCTGAAAGCACAAATGATGAGACGGTTTCAGATGAGGCATCGAAGACAGAATGTATGAGATACAATGGAAATGTCTATACCAGAAGACTCAAAGAGCGAACAGATGTGCCGTCTGGAAAACATGTGGCATTGTCCAATGACAAAGAGGCACTAAGAAGATCAGGCAGGATAAGGCATCTCATTGAAAAGTGGGTGAGTTGTGATAATTTTTCAATGGATTTTCAGGTTTTTCTATCCAAGATTTTTCCACGAAGAACCACTTGGTTTTTGTCAAGCCATTCACTTTAAGAAATGGATTGAAGCGATGAATGAGGAAATCGAGGCACTCCATGAGTGCCAAACATGGGAGATAGTTGGACGTTTTCCAGATAAAAATGTTGTCAGATGGTAGCATTGAACGTTACAATGCATGTCTTGTTGCCAAAGGTTTTACTCAAGAATACGGTCAAGATTATGAGAAAACTTTTAGCCCAGTGGTGAAAATGGAAACTATTCGTATTATTCTTGGCCTAGCAATTGAACATGGGTGGACCTTTAGTCAGCTTGATGTTAAAAATGCATTCTGCATGGGGATTTAAAAGAAGAGGTCTACATAAAGCAGCCTCAAGGTTATGCAGAGGGAGATCCAAAGGAATATGTATGCAAATTAACCAGAGCATTGTATGGCTTAAAGCAAGCCTCCAGATCATGGTTTGAAAGTTTCTCCTTAGAAATTCAAAACCACGGTTTCATCCGTTTCCCAACTAGATCATTCTCTATTCATATACAAGGATGATACCACTATAGTTTTCTTACTTATATATGTTGATGATATTGTGATCACTGGCAATGCTTCAGACCATATTCAGCAAATTAAGGTGCTTCTAAGTATGCGGTTCAAGATGAAAGACCTTGGGGAACTGAGATATTTCCTTGGTGTAGAGGTGGACAGGCAGGATGGAAAAATGTCATTAACCCAACACAAATACACTCTTGATCTTCTAGCCAAAGCAGGAATGACAGATTGCAAACCTCTGCCTACACCCAGTGTTGTCAATCAAAAGCTCGGCATTTGTGATGGTGAGTTGTACCATGATGCAAGCAAGTACCGCAGTATAGTGGGCATGTTCCAGTACCTCACTTTTACCAGACCAGACATCGTATACTCTATAAATCAAGTATCTCAGTTCATGCATGAACCGAAAACTGGTCACATGGATGCCGTCAAACGTATTCTTCGTTATCTAAAAGGCACGGTGGGTGATGGACTCACATATGTTCAGTCTTCATGGGGGACACCAAAACATGATATATTGGCATACACAAATGCAGACTGGGCAAGGGACTCAGATGAAAGGAGATCAGTTTCAGGTTACTGTGTTTTTATTGGAAAAAATCTTGTCTCGTGGAGTAGCAGAAAACAGAAGACTGTAGCAAGATCTAGCACAGAGGCAGAGTATAGATCTATGGCAGCTGATACAGCTGAAGTGACCTAGATTAGGCATCTACTTACAGAAATGGGAGAGAATGTCTCAAGTTCGACTCTTATGTGTGATAATAGAAGTGCCATACAAATTGCGATCAATCATGTTCATCACAATCGAACTAAGCATATTGAGATCAACCAACATTTCATCAGACAAAAGATAGCAGACAAAGAGATTGAACCAGTTTATATGTCTTCACAAGACCAAGTCGTTGATGCGTTCACAAAAGGTCTCACGAGTAACCGTTTCTGGTATCTAAAGAACAAGTTGCACATGGTTTACTCCCATGCACAACTTGAGGGAGGGTATTAAAATATGGATTGGATATGGATCCAATAGAGAATCCATATCTGATACAGCTTCTTATACATGTATATGTAATATGTACATAATATGTTTTTCTCATAAAGGGCAGTTTTGTCCATGTAAAATTGTTTGTAACCCTATTAATGTTAATGAAGGATTAGTGCAACATCAAGAAAAGTCGTGACTGCTGATTTCCAGCAAGGACCCGAGTTCTCTCCTCTCCTTCTCCTTTCTCGATTTTTGAGGTAGTTTTAACAAATGTCTTGCTAGGTGCTACCTTTCCAAACTAATCCACAGCCTATCACTTGACAGTTCAAGGGACAGAACTCCAAATCATATCCTTGGGATCAGCTCAACTCAAAGATAAATAACAACAAAATGATGCCACACAGAAGGCACCTGGCTTGTCATATCTCCTACAGAAAGTCTCCCACATTTCTAGCTCAGCAGCTCAATAGAGTTTCCAACAACTTGCTAATTTTAGGTTCGCAGAAATCCCTTCTAAATTGGGTAATCTAGCTCTCCACCAGGTTCCAGCAGTTCCTCACAAGACTTTTTATCTCTAGCAAGGATAAACAAAACAAACTGGGAAATCAATGGCCAGCCCCCCCCCCCCCCCCCCCGCATCTACCTTGTCTGTCCAGAACTTCAACTTGAAACTATTAACTACTTTGACAACTGAAGTAAAATCCTGAAATACATTCAACTAATCTCTCCAGATAATTGATCCTTGCTTCCATTTGTTCTGTAAGCATCAATCCTAAAGAGTGATAATAACACCCAATTTTGCCTTTACAAGCCTAGTGCATGATCTATTTGCCTTGAGCTCAGGTTGATTTACCCACTAATCCCTTAGTAAGGATAGCCTCTTCATTCTCGGGTCAGGGACCTTACGAGTTGATGACAACTACCCTATAGTACCTTACAACCACAACAACTATTCCACCAATGCCTTATGAAGTTGCAGCAGCTTCCTAATGCCCAAACCACTGCAGTCCAATGATAAGGTGACCAGATCCCAACTGAGATTACTAGTGGTGCTGACTCATACAGTTGATGCCATCCCATAGGAATCTGCACATTGTTTTTCTAATTATATGACACTAGCATAAATCCTAAAAATAGCCATCATATACACTAGAAAGTGTTAGAATATGGGTTGTATAATATATATAGGGCTGTTTTTAGTTTGTAATATGTCTGTCCTTGACAATATAACAGCAATATAGCTGTTAGAGCTCCCAACGGCTAGAAGTTAGATTTCTAGCCATTGGGGAGCCCCAACAACTAATATTGTGGGGAGCCTCTCACTCTCCTTTAGTATATAAATATGGGGATTAGTCCCCTTGTAAAGGTAGGCATTTTTTTTTGCATTTGACACACAATAAAGGCTATTTTTTTATTGTGTTCAGTTTCTCTAAGCCCATAAGTGGCTGGTGTGCTTGTATTTTTTGCCCCTTTGTGTAGGTGTGTATGTGCCTCTTGTTTAAGGTGTGTGAAAAGTTCGTGATTTCATTACATGGTATCAGAGCCATTGCAATCTTAATCGTGGTAAAGTGTGCTTGTGTGGACGTGAGATCGTGCATCGTATGATTGTGGACTCGTGGTGCCCAAAAGTATTCTGCTTCCATATCTTCTTCCTTTTTATTTCTTTCTTTTTCTCTCCTTTGTTTCTTGTATCTATGGAGGATAAACAAAGGACACAAACTATATGATGCGGGCATCCATACCCGTAAGACTTAATGACACAAACTATATGATGCGGGCATCCACAGTGAAGCACAAGATTTGGAAAAAGGATTTATGGGATTTGGTAGATGGATCTGAGAAAGAATCAAAGCTCATGCTTTCAACGAGTGAAAAATGGTAAAAAAGTTGCACTTCAAGGAAATGAGATGAACAAAGCCATTGCCGATTATGAAAAGAGATGGAAGGAGTGGAGGGTGAGTCATTCCAAAATCATGGGATGGCTCATTAATAAGTTTGAAATAAAAAGATGTTCTAGCTTAGCAAAGTTTGAATTTGCTAGTGATGCTTGAAAATATCTCAAAGATATGTATTCTCTAAGGGATGTAGCTCATATATGTAATCTCCAAAAAAAAATAAAGATTTATGACCCAAGGAGATATGAGCATAAGAGAATATTACAATGCTCATTTTCTCTTTTGGGATGAAATTGCTCTTTTAGAGCCTAAGTGGCATTGTCCACTTGAGAGAGCTTCGAGAAAAACAAATCAACTCGGAACATTTCTACCATCTCATAAATGGGCTTAGGCCCGAATTTGAAGGGACCAAATCGGCCCTTCTTCATAGAGGTGGTGTTCCTTTCATAGAAGAAACCTTAAAAGAATTAACTATGGAAGATAATAGATTAAAGAAATCCTCTCCTAGCAAAGATGAAGGATCGGTGCTTGCTATGTCAAGACCCGGAAATCATACCAAAGCATATAGGCTTCCTCCCTTTGAAAAAAGCCAAAATGACTATGGGAATAACTCAAATGACTATGAAAAAAATTCACGTGATTACGAATAAAAAAATATGATAAGATAATATGCCACTTCTGCAAAGAGTCGGATCACATCAAACCATCTTTCCCAAAAAGGATAAATGAAAAGAAAGCGGCCTCTATGGGATCATTAAGTGAAAGAGGTGGTATAGATGAAGGCTCCAAGATTGTTTCATTTGTTCAACTCATGAAAATCCTTCAACTACTAATCAAAGGCCAAGTTTTCTCACTCTCCGGTGCAGCTGCATCAACATGCGTGGACCTCGGTAAGAACTCTTGGATTCTTGATTTCGGTGCCTTTTTGCATATGACTCCCAATGAATTCATACTATCCAAATGTCGTATTAACTCTAATGATTCTTATGTTTTAACCGTCAATGGAACATCTTTAAAAATTAAAAGCTTAGGTACTTTACAAAATTCTTCTAAAATTAATCAAAAAAAAATTATACCAAATATTATAGTATCTTTTATTTGTTTCTCAAGTTACCGACCATGGATGTAAGGTCAATTTTTCATCTAATGATTGCTTGGTACAGGATCTCCAATCCAAGATGCAGATTTGGTGAGGCCACAGAAGAGGTAACCTCTACAACATGGACAATTTGGAACTATCAAATCAAAAATTTTGCAATTTTGTTTAGAAGAAAAGTATTGAACATTGGCATAGGAGATTAGGACATCCAAGTATATCAAAAATATATTTATTCCCTTTTCTTGAAAATGATTTTATTTGTGAAGATTGTATACTTGAAAAAATGAAGACTTTACCTTTTGAAAATAGTCAATTTATATCTAAAGAACCTTTTGAGTTAATACATTTGGATGTACGGAGACTGGCACCAGTTATGTCTAAAGGAGGAGCATCTTATTATGTGATTTTTTTGGATGATTATAGTAGACACACATGGATTTATTTTCTTAGACATAAATCTGAAGTATTTAAATGTTTTCAAAAATTCCATAATTATGTCAAAAATCAATTCAAAACCTTCATCAAAATCTTTACATCTGATTTTGGAGATAGAATTATTGTCAAAAGATTTTAAAAGTTTTTTTGTTCAACAAGGGATTACCCATCAAAAGTTTTGTCCTTGCACCCCACAACAAAATGGATTGGTCGAAAGAAAGCATCGATACATTATGGAAACCACTAAGACTCTTCTAGTATCCAAAAATATTTCAAAAAAAGTTTTGGGCCGAAGTTGCTCTTACGATGGTTTATTTAATTAATAGAATGCCTTCCACCATTCTTGAAAATACTTCTCGCATTGAAAAACTATTTAAAATCTATCCTGATCATTCAAGATTAAGAACTTTTTGTTGTAAATGTTTTGTTTTTTCTGACAAAAATGATAAGATTTCCGCTAAGGCCATTCCTTGTATTTTCTTAGGATATGCTAAAAACCAAAAAGGGTTTAGGTATTATGATATTGAGAAAGACAAACTTTATATTTCAAGGAATGTAAATTTTCTTAAAAAAAATGGTTTTGGAAAAATTTAGTCTAGGAAACCATGTGAGTATTCATTTTTGTTTGATCTAATGCATGAGCATAATGATGATACAATTGATAACATGAATGAAAGTAATGATATTCACGATATGCATGAGAGTATCAATGGTAAAACTCATGATGCACAAGAAGGAGATATGACTATTGTTGAACCTATCAGTGAACTTCAAATATACTCTTGTTATACACAAGGCCAACCACCATGTGCATTAAAAAGGCATATCTAAAGTCAAGACATAGATCAATATAGTGTTATGATCAATGAGAATATCCCAAGCACCTAGTAGGTTTGTATTTGATGAGTTGTTGGAACCTCACTATAGAGTCTGCCTTATGACCATACACTCCTATATAGAACCCTCTTTCTATAATGAGGCTAAAAATCATCATGAATGAATTGTAGCCATGAATAATAAATTAAAAGCCTTAGAAAAAGACAAGACTTGGGAGATTCAATAATTACCTATAAGAAGAAAATCATAAGATATAGATGGGTCTTTAAAGTTAAAACCAAAAGTGATAAAACATTAGAAAGATACAAAGCTAGGCTAGTCGCCAAAGGGTATAGTCAAGAATATGGGATATACTATGAGAAAACATTTGCCCCATTAGCTAGGATGATCACATGTTTGAACTCTCATCACAATCTCATCTATTAGAAAATGACATATCTTTCAAATGGATGTTAAAAATGTTTTTTAAATGAAACCCTTAGTGAAGTCTATATGGAACCTTCACCCAAGTGGTTTAACACATGGAAAAGTTCTTTGTTTACGAAAGGCTCGATATGGTTTGAAAGAAGCTCCTAAGGCTTGGTATGATCGTTTTAGTAATGTGATGGTTCAACTAGGATTTAGATGTTATTATACTAATACTGCCTAGTTTATTTAAGTCCGTCGGATGCAGGTATAGTTATTTTGCTCCTCTATAAGGATGATATGATTATAATACGAGGTGATAAACGGGGAGTTAGTCATATCAAGAATGTTATCAAAAAAACTTTGATATAACAAATCTTGGCTTTCTTTGATATTTTCTTGGGATAGAATTTGCTTACTCACCCCAAGGGTATTTTTGTCTCAAACTAAGTATGCAACCAAGATAATTGAAAGGTCAGGTCTTACGGATGAAAAAAGAGTGAACACGTCAGAGGTCATCAATTCAAAGATGAAGAAAGATGATGGAGAACCTCTGACAGATCTAACTCCACATCGCCAAATGATTGGTGCCTCAACTTATCTTTCTATTACTCATCCAGATATTGCTCATGTTATTCATACTGCTAGTCAATTTCAGCATTCTCTAGCTAGAGTACATATGAGTGATGTAATGTGGATAGTTAGATATGTTAAAAATACTATCTATCATGGTTTATTTTTATCATCTTCATCCCCATTAGATGTTATTGCATATACTATATACTGACTCTGATTTGGGAGGAGATGTAAATGATTGTTGTTCAACCACGGGTTTCTATATTTTTTTTTGTAGGTGATTCCTTAATATCTTGGAGATGCAAGAAACAACAGAAGGTATCACTATCTTCCACAAAAGTCGAGTATCGTGCAATAGCCACTACGACTTCTGAATTAATGTGGTTGCGACAGTTACTCAAAGACTTGAGGGTTTTCATATCTACATCCTCGAGATTATGTTGTGATAACAAGCACGCCGTCTATATCGCGAGCAAGCATACATTTCATGAGCGAACGAAGCATATCAAAATGGATTGTCATTATGTCCATGAAGAGTTTCTGAAGAAAACTTTTACTCTACCATATGTGTATTGGCGGACTTATTCACTAAGGCGCTAGCATCTCCTAGATTCCACTTTCTTCTTAGAAAACTCTCGGTTGTCATTCCAGGGGGGTGTTAGAATATGGGTTGTATAATATATATAATTATATAGGGTTGTTTTTAGTTCGTAATATGTTATATTGTCAATAGCTAGATTTCTACCCATTGGGGAGTCCCAACAGCTATATTGTGGGGAGACTCTTACTCCCCTTTAGTCTATAAATATGGGGATTAGTCCTCTTGTAAAGGTATGCATTTTTTTGTGCATTTGACACCCAATAAAGGCTTTACTTGTGTTCAATTTCTCTCAGCCCATAAGTGGCTGGTGTGCTTGTGTTTTTTGCCCCTTTGTGTGGGTGTGTATGTGCCTCTTGTTTGAGGTATGTGAAAAGTTCGTGATTTCATTACAGAAAGGAGTCTTGACATGCTTGCCCAATGTGATGCAGCCCACAAGAGAGCTATATCTAGTTGTCGAGGATTGTATCCATCTGAACACATGTTCTACAACATTTTCCACAGCTACATTATGAGACTCCTTAATGAGGAACATACTTAAGTACATGATTTGAAGTTTGTCATTGTTGGAAGTCAAAGACAAATCTTCACAACTTGAGAAATACTCAACTCAACGTTGAAAAGCAAGAGAGCACCTTTCTCTTCATTTATCCTTAGCCCAGAAAAGGCCTTAAGGATGAGCCAAGTCTTACTGATTTGTGTCAGCAAGGCCTCATAAAAAAACAGAAAATCGCCAATATATTTGTAGCATCATCAATTAACAATATTAGGTGTCCGAAAGCTAGACAAGAACTCTCATCAATAACCTTTTGCATGAGAGCTGCCCAGCCCTCTGTCATCAAATAAAAAAGAAGCAACTATGAAAGGCAATCCTTTTTGTTCGCTTATTTGGTTTGGAAATTAGGAACTCACTTCTTTCAAAAGTGTATCTCCTTTTGAAAATGTAGGAACCATGCAGACAAGGTGGAAGCCTTTTTGTTTCATATGATAAGGGACCAACCCCACTTGGAACCTTGGTTTCCTTGTTATTCAGCTTCTTAGCATGATAGAGAGCATACCTCGAATCATGAGTTCTGGAAATAAGAGAGCTCGGATGGTGTGGCAACACCACCAATGCTGCAAAAAGTGAGACCAACAAGTATAGAAATGCAAGAAAATCTAAACCTTCAACCAAATTAGGAAAATAAACTGAAAAATAAAGCAAAAGTAAAACAAATGGAGAGAGAGAGAGAGGATATGAGGCTTATCTCAGACTTAGGTAGTTCTTTATAAATTGAAGGCAAGTAATGCGTCAATCAGGCAAAACTTCAACTAGGCAGAAGCTCAAAATACATTGGGTCCAAGGATGGACCCAAGCCAGGACCTAGACTGGGGTTTTTGAATGTGATGTGATAGGGTTTTCCAAACAAACACACTAAGTTTTTGAACCTAACACCTTAGTAGATCAAGGTGTTTTCCAACAGTGTAGGTCCCCCTCAAAGGGAAAAGGCCCATTCTTAAAAAGGCAAAAACCCAATAAAATGACATTTTTAATGATAAAAGAAGAACCTTAATAAAAGGACAATCCTTTCATGAAAAATGATGATCCTTTAACCAAAAACCATTTTTATTATTAACGATAAAAGGACAATCATTTACAATAAATGAAGTAGTTTTAACGATAAAATAGATCCTTTAATCACAAGTCAAGGTTTATTAAAGACCATAGTCACAAAAATCAGTCTCGGCTATATCTCAGCAAGATAATTTTTCACGATAATATAGGTTTAGTTTGATAAATCTTGGAAAAAACTCAATAATTAAAAAAAATACAAATATAAAAATAGTATAAATAAGTAAGAAAAATAACATATTTAAATAATAAAATACACATAATAAAAGAAATAAGAAAAACTAAAAAAATATAAAGAAAAGAAATACATAGTTAAGATAAAGAAAAGAAGTAAAAATGGTAAAAGGTAACGCATAACATCGCGATACTAGCATGATATTATCATGATAATATTGTAGCCACTGTCACTGATATCACTGATATTTTGAATATATCATGATATTATCGGCAATTTCAAGGTTGCCGATAATATCGAGAACATATCGTGATATTTTCAAAATATCATCAAATCAAAAATATCACAATATTATTGTGATATTTTTTATATATATTTTTTATTTTAAGTTTGCATTTCCTTTTTTTTGTTTCTTTTATATTTTAAAACCTTTAAAACATGTTTCTTTATATTTTTGAAAGAAAATAATACAAAAATTATTATTTTCATAGGTTTTTTGTTGTTATTTATATTTTTTCAATTTTTTAAAAACTTTCAAAAAATTCTCCGAGAAATACGCTTGCTGAGAAATTACCTTTAACGATACAGGTGACTATGATTGTAACATAAATTTCCGATGTTTTCAAAATATCGCCTATATCTGCGACTATGCTAAAGACAAACTGGGACAACAAGGGGGGCTTAACCAGTGTTATAAATACCATATCATATCATGTATCATAGTATCGCTAGCCCGTATGATATAGTATACCCCTTGAATCATAAAATGCAGTGTATCATACCATCTCGCACCGTATCATTCGATACATGCCATATCATAATTCATAAGATATAGATACTTTTCCACTTTTTTGTTTAATTTTCATAATGTTTAAATCTTAAAACAATAAATCAAGATTTACTAATGATAAATCACACTTATCATTAAAGGTCCGCTTATGGTTGCAACTATTCAAGTTGTTCTGGTCATAGCTTTTGATCCAATTTCAGATTTGGGTGATTCATGTTGCACTGGAAAGCCAATACCTTGTACTTTGATTTGTCTTTAGATGCAAACCTTAAAACCATAGATTTTCACCTAAAAATAAGATTTACCTTCTTTGGGCCCAAAACACCATGTTCAAGGAAAATATTACAAAGATCTGATTATCATGACTATTGGTCAAAATTGAGCTACCTAAATTTTCTGTCACCTGGGTATGGGTGCAGGTGTGGGTATGGATATGGGTACGGAAGATACGACACGGCAATTCCAAAAAATGTGGGTACGGAGGTACGGTATATATATATATATATATATATATATATATATATATATATATATATATATATATTGAACATATAAAGTTATAAACTGAAAATATATTATAAATTAAATACAAACTAGTATGTACAGAGGGTAAAATGGTATGTCTGGGTATCGGAGAGCGTAACATAGGGATACGCGTGTCAACATGGGTACCGAGGGCAAAATGGAGTGTCCGGGTACAAAAGCCTACATTGCTCTAACTTAAATCATTGCTACGTTCACCAGGCCAGCTACCTAGCACCAAAACTCATATTCCGCATGCACTCGAGTAAATGCGCCTAATGAATCAAGGTGAAAGCCTTGGATAGGGATTGAGTAGGGATACCATTCTTATATCTTTTCGAGGTGAAAGAGATGTATCTCTTGGAGAGGTGTGTATCAATCTGAAACCTACCCCACGTCCCCAACGATTCACTTGCAAAGAGACATCACCTCAACTGCTTGCCAATAAATTACTTTCAGCTGCCATGCACAACCAAAAAACTCCAAGCAAACCAAGATTTGATTAAGTTCAAATGATGTACCATAGTCTACTGCAGTTTTTTATCATTGAGTGACCTGCAACATGCATCCTACAATGACCGTGGTATAAGCTATGTCACAAGCACAAGCCACTTAGAGTTCCGCATCTAGGGGACATGACACATGGACATTACATAGGGCACACTATGACATATAAGAGCATTATTTCATAATGTTTAGATTTTAATAGTATTTTCAATAATAAAGAACTTTTATATATTAAAATAACAAGAAATATTTTTATCAATTAGATATAAACAAAACAGTGTCCCTATGTCGTAATTTGCAAACAAAAATGTGTATATTCATGCCTTGTACTCATATCAAGTTTGTGCCTATGTGTGACAGGATATTGAACTGCCGAAAGGTTACCAGCATTTGAACGAGACCATCGGAATTAGTTTCAATTCCATAGGAAAAAGTATCACAAGTGGTGGGCATGCAAGGTGGAAAAACACCAGAAAAATCAAAAATCAAAATGGTAAAAGACATGACCAGTTGTAAAAGGATACATGCACCATTATGGAATTAATTCACACAAAAGTTTACTATGTGGACATATACAATCTCTGATAGTGGCTTAAGCATCAGAAGACATGAAACTTGATGTCAAAAATATTTTTCTAAATGGTCAAACAGAAGAAAAGGTATAAATAAAGTTATCACAATGTGAGATAGATGCCTAGAAAAGTACGTGCATATTAAAGCATGCCATCTAAGCCCTCAAACAAGGCCCTCGAGCTTGGTTTGGCAATTTCAGTATCTGCAGTTAATTCTTAAGATTTCAAACAATGGTGTAATCATTCCAATTTAATTATAAGTGTTTCCAAGAAATGAGCTATCCCTTACTCTATGCAGAACACAAAGTAGTCACTTGGGAGAACTTGGACACTACAAAGGACATCAAGCTCACTTTGATTAAATTGTTCAGGAAGCGGGACTTTAGTAAATTGAAGTACTTTCTTGGCCTCAAAAATGCAACTGAATTTGTTGTTTGCGTTGGTATGATGCTAAAAAATTATAAATCGAATAGAAGCAAATACAAGAAAAAATTTTGAAAAAAGAAAAAAGGATAGATGAAACGCTACTATAGAACCCACAGACTACTATAATTTAGTGATAACTAACATACCCAAACATATTGAAATTTTGCTCGATAAGTTCTAAGGTCAAAATGATAATTTCAGCGAGTTTCAGGGATAGATTTGACCTAAGGGTTATAGTCATCCATACTCTCAACTGAATAATTAATTATATATTATTTATTTTTTAAATATATTTGATAATTAATTTAAAATAGGGATTTAATTAAAGATCTAGTTAGAAGAAAACTAAATCCTAACAACACTCGAAACCAAACAAACCAGACTAGGTCTTTTGGGTTAGATCTGATCCTTATCCAATGTCCAAACCCATTGAATCTCACCCATGGGTCAGCCATGGTTTTCAAAAGGAGAACACTTCTCCCCACCGCACCCTTCTTCCCTAACACCAAGTGGCATCTCCTTTTTGCCACTTTGCCTCACCTCCTTCCCCTCCCTACTCTATAAATACTCTACCCTTCGCCATTTTTTTCTCATTCCAATTCTCTCTCTCTCTCTCTCTCTCTCTCTCTCTCTCTCTCTCTCTCTCTCTCTCTCTCTCTCTCTCTCTCTCTCTCTCTCTCTCTCCACCACTTTTGGTGGTTGCCCCTCTCTCTCTTTCCTAGCCCATTTGCCTCAACCACCACCCTAGGTGGTGGTACTAACCTAGCTAACCCAACCTTGTTGACTTATCTAACCCAGGCACCTAGGTATACATGTCTCCCTTACCTCTTCCTTGAACTAGCTATGCCTAGTCTCCTCCTTCTCCCTAGACCTATCTCAGCTTCCCTCTCAGTTCGGTCTAGGTTTGACCAAACCTACTAGGTTCGGCCCTCTCATAGCATATAGACGCTGATCATCGTTTTCTGAATCTATAATACCATAGTTGGCCCTAGCTGGTTCCTCCAACTGATCTTGTTAGCATCTGGGTGTTTCTTTACAAGTCTCGTTCTAGCACTTCCCTGATATTGTTGTCATCCAAATTTTTCATGGCTTTGTCTTAACATGCAAACTGTTTCTGTTGACTATCCATATTCCCACAGATCCAGATGTATAAAAATAACATAATCCTATACCAAACAGAAAATTTATTCATCCTCGTATGGATCGAGGGACATATTAGACACCCTTCTTCCAACCGCAGACAAGCAATGCATGAATCCAAATCCCTACTCTTTCGCCAATGCAGATCTCCACAGCGACTTGGATAAAGCCAGGGCTTCTTCATAGGGTAAAACCATAATAAATCCATTCAAAGTAATATTGGTATACCGAATCGGCCTTTTCCTCCTAAATATCATAAAATGAGAATCCTTATTTCTAGTCGTGTCAACGACTGGACGTTCCATATATCATCGCGCATTGCAGAAATGATCAGGATATATTTTCCCACCAAACTGAGGTACTTCAAAACCACTGATAAACTTGAGGAACAGGATCACAAGCATGCGAATTGTAACTACCACCATTAAATTCCCAAAATGAAAAGAAAGAAAATCAAAAGGCACTCCCCAGATTCAAGCAATCAGACAACTCCCAGCGTTAACAAACACCGAAAACAAAAACAATTCTAATCGACGCTTTTGCATCATCACCGTCATAATCTAACAAGCAAACAAAACCAACCCATCATGCACACCAAAAACCGCAACACGCACTCGATCTCATCCAGCCCAAGAAACCCACAGCTCCCAACGTGCACGGACTCACACACAGATCACCCAAATCACCGAACGAAACAGAGATAGATCGACACTCACCCGGAACGTCCGGGCGGCCTCCACCGTGACTGGGGATGGCGCAAAGTGGTGGGACGACGAGAGACAATCCGCAACGGCGCTGCGGAGCGGCTCCGGAGGCTTCCTGGACTGCGCAGATCTCTGCCTCTGGGATTGGATTCTGGAGCTGCCAGGGCTTCTGACCGCGCTACCGATACTTTGGAACAACGGAGGCAGAGACGCCGCCGACGGCCCGCTACCGCCACCTCTAAAAGAAGAAGAAGAAGACGACTGATTGAACCGATCCTCTACGGACATCGTCGTCCTTCTAAGGTTTCCCTTCCTTCTTCCGACTGTTCCCTTCCTCCTCTCTTTCTCTCTGTCTTCTCTGGGCTTCCTCTGAAACCCCTAAACCTCTTCCGTCGGCATCAATGAATCTAAGGAAAAAGCACTCTGCTTCGCTGCCCCCCAACAATAATTTATTTATACACACCACCAACACCAACACCAACACCAAAAGGGAATGCGAAGAACTTGAAAAATAAACACCGTCCGCCCTTTCCTCCCCTTTATATACTGTTTCCCATCTGGCACCCTTCGGTCAGAAATGCCCCCCTTCTTTTACCAAAATGGCTGGAATAGGATCCCAATCCCGTTTTATATGAAAATATCTTCGATAGTTTGTAAATATCGTTATTTGTAGGGATACAATCGGTTCGGATTTCGGATAAAAAAATATGTAGGGGAAACCAGATCCGAAACAAACAAAAATTTGCAAAAGCCCCGATCCCGGATCAAAAAAATGTGTCATTTATCAATGTTGTAAGTATCGGTGTGAACGGAGCAGAATTGACTTGTTTTTTAAATATGCTTAAAAATGATCAAAATTAATTTTAATATTTTTTAATATTGTATTGACACATGTCATCTCTTGAGTGAAAAATGGTTCATTTTGAAAATCAATTCAGGGCCGATACCAATACTGACAACATTGGATTTTATCGGGTTAGGTACAAAGAAGATATGTTGGGATAATGCCTAATTTTACAATATTTTCCTTTTTTTTGTTTGTTGATATCAAAACAATGGAAATCTGATTCGTAGTCTATGGTAATTGTATTGTAATTGTTTTTCTTTATAACTTTTGTAAATTTTTTTATATATACTGTTTTTCCATAAAAATGTTACCTATTATGAAAAAAAATCTTTTTTTTTTGGCATGATATCAAAACAATGGAGCAATATTTTATTTTTCTATATTATTTGGTGTTCTCACTGTGTTTCTGTAAATTTGTTTGTATTGTGCATTTTATATATCTATTTTCCCTAGGTTTTCCTCAGAAAAAAAAAACTAGTTTTTAAATATATCCGATATTTACCATGGGCGATATTTTCCCTGAGAACGCGAATTGATTGTTCAAGAAAATTGATTCCGTTTGCCCGCCTTCCTTTGGTAAAGTTTCTTTGCATCATAAATATGTCTGAAAATCAAGTCCTTTATTTGTCTGCTGCCACGTTCGTTGTAACAGCTGACGAGCAAGCAATTTTGGACTTGATTTTAGTATTCAAATCGTTGTCACTGCATATCTAGCACAACCGTCCACGGTGATTGGGGAATGTGAGCAAAAGCAAGAGGAGCAGCTTGGCTCTGCCATGTGTGCAGCGTCAACGGGCAGTCAAGCAATTAATAAAAAAGTGTTCATGCAAATTTAGGAAGAATAACTACCCATTTAAAGTGGCAGGCATCAACCATGGTAGTTTTTTTTTCCATCATGGGGCATTGTTGTTGCATTCATTTTTTCTTAAAGTTTGACTGTGTCATTTTTTTTTTTTTATTTACAGCTTGAAGAAACCACACCCGGCACGAAAACCTGATCGCGCTGAGTCAACCTGCCATACCTATGATCATCGTGCTGACAGCGTAAAACTCCGAAGCTGGGACCACTGCCCCTGGGCTCTATGCTACACATTGGCTTGAGCAGCTCATGAAAATCTAACCTTGACTGCAACCAAAGCCCCACCCCACTACACCAACCCACCCTTGATTGTGTAATTTAAAAAAAAAAAAAAATATATATATATATATATATATATATATATATATATATATATATAAGAGAGAGAGAAAGAGTAAAAGGGTAAGACCATGATGACAATTGTTTGCCTAAGTGGTTGTGAAGATTGAGATGAAGACGCAAGATCAAAACCCGTTGATGCATGGGTGTGTTCAAAGGTGGGCCATGTAAGGCAGGGTGATCGTGGGGAGACTCACTTGTAGTTTGCTTGGTTGGGAGTTGTCTATTAAGTGGTCTGGTCTCAATGAGGATTCTTGGTAATAAAAAAAAGCTAACTTGAAAATTATTGTTATATTTTCACACTTTTTAAATGTACAAAATATTTCTCAAAACAAATGTACTAATATTTTTGCAATATTTACATTTAACATCAAAATGTTGATTTTTTTTTACAATATTTTACATATTTTTTCCTTTTTATTCATATTCTATAATTCCAAATTTATTTATTTGTGTAGATAAAAAATGTAAGAAATATAACAGTATTGAAATTTCTCGTCAGAAAGTACTCATTATTTAATCGTTGTTTTAAGCTTTTGCCACTAGGGATGTTAGTGGATCCAACCCCGTATTCTACTTGACCACAATGCAAATTTGATCATAATCTGACCCGATTGCACATAAAACATATCCAATTACCTAATCAGACCACGGCATTAACTTTTCCCGTCCAATTGAGAACACCCCAATTTCGATCCCATTAGGCATGGTCTAGTTATGTCGAATTCAGTAATTCGTAGATCCAAACAAAGTCCAACCCGTTTAGATTACTGTTTGCCAGCATGGTGAATGCCTCTATATCAATGTCACTTGACAATGCTATGGATCATAGGATTGGATACAATTTTCCTGTCAATCAAATGTTTTCAAAAGGTTTTGATAAGCCCCTCTCGGTCCAGCTTGATAAATGGCTTCATTGGTGCTGGATTCCTGGATCTGGACCCCACAAGGATCCACAAACTGCAGGTTAGATAAAGACGTACACCAACAAAGTTATTTCGCGTGAAAATCAGACTGCAAGATACCGGTATCCGGGTACGAAGAGATGTTTCCAACACCGGGTTTGCGTCCAAGTAGGATTTAGATTAGACTAGAACCAAAAGGATCCAGTTTTGTTATACCTAGACTTGACCCAAATTTGAGCCACTGAAATCCCTAACCAAGGAAGGTTTAACGGGAAACTTTAGTTTGGTTCAAACAAGAAGGAATTTAGAGACATGGTATTTGAAAGTAGGCTTGTCAAGAATCTGACCTCGACAGGCTATGAAGGGTCAAATTGTAGACCATGTGAGTTGGACCTGACTGGATCCAGGCAGCTACAAGGACCCAGTCTATTTCTTTTTATCTCTTTTTTTGATGAGGAGGATGCTCTCATTGAGGACCGGGTCGCTTAATGGTCCTACCCCAGATGAGGACATGACCATCTTGCCTTATCTGCCTCAATCTATGAGGAGCCAGTGGTAGTTTAGAACAGGACAGGGTAGGGTTGCAAACCGATCGGATATCGGATCCCAAAATACATTGGGAAGTCTGATCAATTCATATCCGGGACAGCCAAATTTTGCAAATTTAGCTTCCTAAATCCGACCCGTTTGCAGCCCTAGGGCAGGGTAGTTCCAACCGGATACGTAAAAACAAAGTCTTATGTGTAAAATCTCCCCTCAAAGCATCAAAACATCTTTTTTCCCTTGACCTAGCTAAAAGGAAATCCAACAATATAAAATATATGGAATTGTTTTTTTTTTTTTGACAGAGAAAGTTGGGGTTACGCAGATCCCTACCAGTTATACAACTGTACCATTTGGTTCTAACTTGTAAGGTGCCAGACAAGCGGAGCCCCCATTGGTCAGATATGGAAAACTTTTGCTATAAAAAAATTCACAGTTGTAAGGGACAGCTCTCCCCCAATCAAGATATTTTAACATCTTATCTACCCAATTTTCTCATGTCACACAAACAAGAGAAAATTTTTCATAAAAAGAAGTTTTCGTATGAAAACATTTCTTAGGAAGAATATTCTTTTTTTTATGAGATTTTTTTCATGCTTTAAAATGTGCTCTAAGGGATAACGATGACATGCCTCGATGCATAGATAGATATGGGGCATCTATGACCATCAACCAGCAACGATTACATTAACCATGATTTAGAGGGGCCATAATTAAATTAATAAGCTTTTAGTATCCCCCACAAGAACTGGCACATCTTGATGCCCACAGATACCTAACAACCTTGTCTTCAGAAACAACCAAGCATAACTGTCATATTTGTGCCTAAATATTAGTAGCACTCTTTAGTTCAGGCTACAAACATGCATATCTGCCACGATAGAGATAGAGCGTCTGTGTTTCTTTTTGGAAAATCCAAAGGAAAAAAAACCCTACAACGACGGCACCTTGGCTGGCCTCCTGTTGGTAAAACTCTTAAGGTTCCCCCTGCTTGGTTAATCCGATCAGTTCATCGATGGTCAGCAAGTATGATGGTTCTAATGGTGATCCTGCATGTATTTCGTGTTTATCTCATAGGCGGTTTTAAGAAACCACGCGAATTGACGTGGGTTACGAGTGTAGTTCTGACTGTATTGACTGCATCCTTTGGTGTAACTGGTTATTCTTTACCTTAGGACCAAATTGGTGTACACCCAGCTTGACTTTGCAGCAAGCAAAGCGACCCATTGGTTTCAAACTTGTGACCTCCCATCAACTTGGTGACATTCACAAGTCGGCCCTACCAGATGAGCGGAGCTCATGTGAGCATGTGTGTATTTTGTTTGCAATATACCTTTGTGGCCAATGAGAGCTGTGGTTATCTGGTAGGAGCAGTGAATTCACGTCACCTTGTCTTGGAACATTGTAAGTTCAAATCCCAATGGTGTTGTGGGGTTTGTCTAACTCCAGCTTGCCTTTTAAAAATAATAATATACCATTATGAGAATCGTTTAGTACACTTGTCATGCACAAAATGGGCGTTGTGACCAACGGAGGCTCTGCTTGTCTGGTAGGAGCAGCCAGTGCATGTCACCTTGTAGTGGGATGTTGCAGGTTCAAAACCCAATGATATAGCTGTATACCCAACTTGCCTTTTGAAAAAAAGGTCGTTAATGTAAGGGGGTGATGCCCTTGGGATTTGAACCTAGACTGCCCGTCAAACACTCTAGTTCCCATCCCACTACGCTGAATCTCTTGGGTCTCAGATACTTACCAACGGGGCTCCGTTTGTCTGGCAGGAGGAGCAGTTAGTGCACGTCACTTTGTATTGGGACGTTGCAAGTTTGAACCCCTATGATGCCTAATCCCAGCTTTATCTGTCCAAAAAACAAAACAAAAAAAGATATCAAATGCTTGGAAGTTGGATCCAAAAGGGTGAGAACGTAACCCATTTTCTAAGTTTTATCCAAACCAGTTGAGAGTTGGATCTAACTAACTGAATCTGAAATCCAAATCCAAAGCCAAATTGAGAAGTTGGTTGAGGCATTTGAAGGGGGAGAGTCTGTGTTGGTCACGTCAATGGTGGGAGCTAAAGAGGCTGATGTGCAGGAATTTAAGTAGACAACTACAATGCCTTTGCAGCCTCTATTAGGTAACACATATCCCATCATTTGACATGGGATGAGTTCCATCATATGTGTATCCTAACCAGTGTTGTGCGTACGCCTCAATACCTGAAGCTTATGCCTCATAGGCGAAGCGCACGCTCAAAGTATTGAGGCGTTACATTGAAGCGTTTCGGGCTTCAAACGCACGCTTCACTCATGTGAAGCACACGCCTCAAGTCGAAACGCACTTAGCTTCTAAAACGTACGCATGTGTGTAGTCCCTACAAACTGCCTCTTTCCTGCCAAAATTCGCCGCTGAGGACAGTGACAAGAAAATTGGCGCCATTGTCAATGAGCTATGGCCACTTGCAGGAGAGTCGAGGTCAAGTTCGTAGAAGGTGAGATGCTTCTGAGCATCGAAATCAATCCCAAGCAGTTGCCACGGTCTTCCGATCTCCAACGGTGCTTCCTCATCAAAAACTGCAAAATCAGGCCCATCAGTAGCATTTTTTGCTTCACCGTCGTCCCTAGGACTGACAATGCGCCTTCGTCTTTGATCGCATCTCGCAGCATCCAAAGCGTCTTCTGGAGGCCCAGAACTATGTCATCTTGCTGGAGCAAGTGTTGCAGATGTTCGAGTGGGCATCATCTCGATAGAGCAGGTGGTGCAGATCGCCGAGTGGGCGTCATTCCCGCAGTAGCAGAAGAAGACCATTTGGAGCTGCAGGGAAGGCAAAGGAGAACTCCTGTGTCGGTAGCATCGGGCGTTGCTGCAAGAGGTGGGTGGAGCAACCAAAGATGGTGATGACCCTCTTTTATCAAGTGGTTGTGTCGGAAATCGTGACGATGGCTAGAGAGGAAACAACAGAGTGAAAAAAAATTTAAGAAGAAAATGGGCCGTTAGGGTTTTAGAAGGTTCGAGAAACCTTTCGTTCCTCCTCTTTATTTTTATTTAGTTTTTCATTTGTTTAATATTTTTACTTAGTTAGTTCATAAAAATTTCTGATATTTCTGCTTGAGGTCTCTGTTTTTTTTTTCAGAACAGATGCTCTATTTTTTGAAATACCAGCAACAAGCGTATTCTCTAAAAAATATAAGAAAGAAGGTGATAGTTTGAGGATTTTCTTAGAACTGGTCCTCAAACTTTTTTAAAATTATAAAAAATTACATCTTTTTTTCTATTTAGCTAAGAAAGTTTTGAAAATTATGTTTTGGTGTTCTAGTTTGTTATTTTTGTCTAAAAATATTTTGACTTTTGGTACATTAGGGGTCCTGGTTGGCTTCGGAGTAGTCGAGCTTGATGGCGGCAAAGATGGAGTTGTTGCAGTCGACAACAACGATGGAGTAGACGACGGTGTGGGACTTGTGAGTCTCGAGAGAGGTGGAGATGGGGAGGCAGGCAGCAGTGTCGCGGTTGAGGGCGTAGATGAGCCTCTGCTTCTCGCAGGCGCCGATCATGACGGTGCGGCCCTTGGGGTCTATGGCGAGGAACATACCCGGGACGATTCGGCGGCAATCGAACTTGCCGAATGTCTCCTGGTGGACCTTGTCGAAGGCGTTGCACTCCTTGTTGTACTCGAGGATGATGCTGCAGTCGGAGTCCTTCTAGGAGCCGGTGAGGCAAAACTGGGCGAGGGAGCGGACGGTGCCGAAGACCGAGAGAGAGAGAGAGAGATGAGGATGCCCTAGGGGTCTGGGACTCGGGGGGGGGGGGGAATGGATCAGGTTCGATTGGACCCTGATTGATCATGAAGCTTACGCTCCAACGCCTTGAGGCTTACGCCTCGCTTCATAACATGCTCAACGCCTCGCTTCGCCTCAGCGCATTTAACAACCTTGATCCTAACCATCCAGCAGAACCATCTCAACGGCTATAATCAGTTTGCATCCAAGTGAAAATGTGGACCAATCTTAACCGTTGAATAGATGACTATGATTGAATGTAGGAAGAAACCCAACCTATTTCAAATGATGAGATTGGTGTTCCTCTATTAGGTAATAGTTCTTTTGTGAAGAGGGACAATACTAATGCTCTTCCCTTTGTGGGGATAAGGACATACAAGTGTTTTTTTGTTTTTTTTTTTAGGAATGATTATTATGTCTTGGAACATTAGCACCCTTAAGAAAGAAAAGAAAGAATGGGCCCAAGGGAGATTTTAAATACCTTGAAGGAAAAAAAGTTAATGTTATTCAAGGTCGATTAAAAGAGTTTACTAATTATCAATACATTTGGAATTTTGATTATACCTTGGTGAGTTATATTGTTTGTCTTTGGTGATAGATTTAGGATTGGGGGTGTGCGCTGAGAAGACTTGAGGAGAAGAGGAGTGAGAAGTGATTAACGGCCTCTTCAGGAGGGATCCACAATATGAATATATCGAGACATCTTCACTGTTCTGCTACAGAGGCAGAGACTCAGAATTTAACCTCTCCTGAATAGTTGTTATCCTGACCTAACTATCTCATTGGATTCTCAAACATGAGAATCCAATGTGTAATGGGCCCACCATTATCCTGATGGCGTATATCTTAATGATCCACTACTTAAGTGGATCATTGGATTCCAAGTGAGACTCATTTGGTCACATTGGATTTATACCAAGATCCAACATTTTAGCGATTTAATAGATAGTGAAATCTCCTAAAAACGATTTATCATCGCTAAGATTTATGAAAGCAATTCTTATGTACATTGTTCACACGGAATAATTTTAAAATTTACATTAGTGACCATAGCTTCTTACAGGTGATTGAAATGTTGTGAGGGACCCATTTGAGAGATATGGAGTCAAATAGCTCTTAATGCCTGCAAAAGGTTTACTGATATGATCCAGAATTGGGAGTTATTTGAGCTTCCTACTCTTGGTGTTAAATATACATGTCACGATCGTCAGAAAGGCTTGTGTCCCATATGTTGTTTTTTTGTTAGAACGTGTATTGGTCAATTCACAGTGGATTCAGGTATTCCGTCTTCTTGGGTTGAAGTCACCCCATGTCTTGTTTTGATCACAATGGGTTGTTAGTTCGTCAAGATCAACTACCTAAGGTAGTGTGGCCTCCTTTTCGATTCTTCAAGATGTCGACATTTAGGGGGTGTTTGCATGTCACAGAAAATGGGCATTTTCCACAAAAATGCATAAGGCATGTATTTCCAAGGTTGTTAAATGCGATGAGGCGAAGCGAGGCGTTGAGCATGTTATGAAGCAAGGCGTAAGCCTCCAGGCGTTGAAGCGTAAGCTTCATGATCAAAATAATAAAATATATAATATTAATAAAATAGCACTGGTAAATGGTTTTTTAATATAAATATACATATATGAGTTTGTTATATACATATATGAGTTTGTTTGATGGTTGATTTAGTAAATATAAGGTTTTTGAAGGACTTGAAAAATAAATAGCTCCCAATTTTTTTAAAATTATAACCTTGAATTTGTTTCCATCAAAAACGGCCTAAACAAAAAAAAAATCTCAGTGATGCATATAAATATTTTTTTCATGGACATATCAAATGCATACATGCAATAGAACTATCATGAAACTATAGTTTTTCAGCAATGCACTTTTACGCACGATCTCTTACTTATGTAAATTTAAGTTAGTTATACTAATGAAAGATTTTTAGTGATTTACCACCACGCAATTAATCGGGAGCTATTAATGCTATTGAAACTTGCATCAAACATTTAGCTGAAATCATAGTGAGGGCAAACCAAACAGTGTTATTTTTAAAATTATTTTAGATAATTATGTATTCAAAGCAAGTCCAGAACGCTTCAGGTACTGAGGGTGCGCCTCAGTACCTTGAGCGTGCGCCTCGCCTGTGAGGCGTAAGCTTCGAGTACTGAGGCGTACGCCTTTCGCAACACTGTGTATTTCTGCAGTGCCCAAAATTTTGAAACTAATGTGGGACATGGGCATGCCAAAATGCACACTAGACCCTCATTTTTTCGCAGAAACGGTTCACGTGGAGGGATCCGGTTCCATTTCGGCATCAGTGACATGCAAGCGCCCCCATTGAGGATGAGTGTCGGTGCAAAATTGTTGGCAAAAGCAGGTACATGGTGTGCCCATGTTCAGAGTTCTATGCTTGACCAAGTTAAATTTCAATTAGAGAGATAAAACAGTAATAAGATGGTCAATATTCACATCAAAATTTCAAAATGTTTGGAAGAAATGTCCAATATTCCAAAGGGCATTGAGAATGGTATGGTGGGCTTGGTTGATAATGAGATGAGAATCAGAGATAGGTTGTGGGGTGTTTAGGAGATAAAGAAGCTTTTGGCGCCAAAAATCTCGAGTCAAGTGGCTAGCTGAGGAAAACAGGAAGACTGGTGCTTCAACTAAACTGAAAAAATGGGCCTTTGACCGTTATAGGCATGAAATTTTAAATCCAGGTCTCCGTATGGAATTAGGGCACTTAATGCAGGATTAAGTTGGATCCATGATAGCAAAATGCAAACGGCTAACCCACCCGCCCACCCGCCCACTAACCCACCAACCCGTAAACTTTACAATGTAAAACCCTGAACCCGACCTGCCAACCCGCCCGCCAACCCGTTTGCCTGACCCGACCTGTTTATTAAACGGGTTAACCATGCCATGTTGGGTTACCTGTTTAATAAATGGGTCGGGTTCATGTTTGCCACAGCCGACCCGTTTAATAAACGGGTTGGATTCGTGTTGAGGTGTGTTGAGGTATGCTGACCCGCCAACCGACCCGATTGCCACCCCTAGGCATGAGACAATGATCTTTTTTTTTTTATGTGCAAGCTGAGGTTAGGCAGACCCCTACCAGATATCTCTTAAGCCTCATTTAGCGTAAGGATTCGAACATGGGCCTTCAGTTTGGCACGAGACACGGCTTACTAATGAACTCATGAAAAATAGTACATCCAGAACCAATGGGACCCATCATTCAAACAAGGCCTTCATGTCAATTGTTGCAAGCAATCTAGCAAAAAAAATTGTCACCTTTTTTTCATGAAAGCCAGGAAAACCACCCTCTAAATGAGAAACCTAGTCTGGTTAGGTTTGTTTTACATACTGACTTCGTCCATGTGTAAACCCATGGCACACCCTGGCCCTTATAGAGTTGCGTTGCTTCGGAATACTCCAAGAAGGTGATGACCGTGGGAATGGAACCCGCACCCTAGCAGCCAGCCAAGGCCTCCACCCATTGAGAGAAACCCCTTGGGGCAGGTTGTTTGTCACCTTGGCAGAGTTAGAGTAATTAATCATGATTTATTTTGCTAGTTTAAGTTCAACCAAGCAAAACACTCTTTAGAATCGATTAAGGGCAAAACACTACATTTGAACATGCCATGAAAACTCGATTCAGGTGGTGAGGACCAAGAGAGATCAGCAATATGGCCCGCGTTCAAGCGGTTAAAACCCTTTGACCACCCCTCTGCCCACTGAGGTAGAATCAAGTACAATCACATTTACACAAACGCACGCTACACCTGATCACCCTCCATCTTAAGTTGTACATACCAACAGCAGATGAATGGTGTTCATGGCACATTACATTTGTGCAATGTGATTGGACCTGATCCCAACACCTGCTGCTCGACCTGATACCATACAATTTTTCTTATAGTAGACTCGAACTATCTTAAATAAATACAATTATTTTTTAATCAATTAAAAAATTTATAAAACTGCTTCCATGCTCGTGTCCTTGTGACTAGGGATGTCAACAGGTTGGATTTGGTTTAGACCCAAGTACAACCATACTTCAACTAGATTTCTGGGTATGGTGTATGGTATCAGGTCCCAACCTGAGTCTAATCGGGTCTACTATAAGAAAAATCATACCCAAACACAATAAGAACTACATGCATCAAACAGAGTAAAACCATACTTTTTTTTTTATCGTTTTTACATTGACAAACTGTGGGTCTTAATAGGAACTCAAGTCGGGTGCAGGTCTAGTATAAAATTTCACAAACTATGCCCCAGGTCTTAATTGGTTCATCTTATTTATCACAATACCCGGACATTATAGGGTTTGGTATGGGTCAGATCTGGGTATAGCAGGCCCGTTCACACCCTACTTGTGACAGTTTAGAATCACCAGAGAGTCAGATTCTCCCAATTCAAAATTTAGGTTGCATAAAGCAAGACCGTATAGTTTGAGTCATGCAGGGCCTTGGAAAGAATTAGTGGCACCACGAATGCAAGTCTACATAAGGGGAACCAAAACCAAGACCAGAATCTCTTATTTTTTTGAGAGAATCCAAGGCCAGAATCACAAGAATCATCACAAGTTTAATTTGGCTCACCCGCGAGTTCAAGCTCAGTTCGATTCACCACAAGAACCAAGCTGAGCTTCAACACCCATTCTTTGGTTTGTTTGGAGCATTTGCCAGCCCTGGGGGAATGAACCTAAAGTTTTAGACCATTGAACTCGAGTGAGGTGGTTTGAGTTTGCTTTGAAATTCATTTAATATTTATTCATGACTAATGCAGTCCAAAAAAAAAAAGATGGGAGTACTATAAAAGAAATGAAAATTAAGCCTAAATAATCGAAATGAACTCCCAATTCCTAGCATATGTACAGATTAGGGAAAATATGAGTTCAAAAGGAATCCAATCTTCTTATGAAAATGGCGATTTTCTCAAACACGGAACATTGAAAAAATGCCACCATCTAGGCACCGATCATTGTTTCAGTGTGAAAACGTTTTAGCATTACTCCCCACGAAAATTCTCACCGATTTTCACATGGGTAACCAACAAACATGAATATACAATACATTTCAACCATTGCTGCTGGATATTTCGTTCACACATTTAGGGAACGTTTGTTTATCACAGAAAGTGCGAACTTTCCGCGGAAATGCATCGACAGGCATGAGTTTCCACAGGAATCACTGTCACCAAACAAACTAAGGACTCTTTTCCGAAGGAAACAGAGCCCAAAATAAACGGAACCCCCCTTTTAAGCGTAAAGTGTTCCGGGGGACGCGGGTGAAACGATTGTATTTCCGTGGAAAGGAAAGAGTGGAAGAAGGTGCCGTGGTACCCTCTTTCGTGACACAAACATACCCTTGAAAAAAAAAACCTTTTCGTACGATACTTCTTCCCACGAGAAGTGAGCATTCTTAAGAATCGCACATTCAAACCTCATAAACAGGAAGGGGACAACCAACAGCATCCTTCTGAATCACATCACTATCAATCAAAAAACTACATTTTCGTCGCCACCACCCATCAGCCCATTATGCTATTCCCATTTCCATCTCTCTTTACGCCCCTTTAACATCAACAAAAGACAACCAAACACGAAAGGCAGCAGAAGAATCAATTCACAATTCACAGCACACCCAAGTGATTTTGCAGGTGAAACATTGGAGCACATTTATATCAAATCACATCTGGGTACATTTCGAGACCATACACACACCAAACAAGAGAAACATGAAAGCGAGAAAGGAGAGGAATGGACCCCCAATCTCAACCGCCGAAGCCGTAGAGGGTCCTGCCCTGGCGCTTGAGGGCATAGACGACATCCATGGCGGTCACCGTCTTCCGGCGGGCGTGCTCAGTGTAGGTGACGGCATCGCGGATGACGTTCTCGAGGAAGATCTTGAGAACGCCCCTCGTCTCCTCGTAGATGAGCCCGCTGATACGCTTCACGCCTCCCCTGCGAGCGAGGCGGCGAATGGCCGGCTTGGTAATGCCCTGGATGTTGTCCCTCAGCACCTTCCGGTGGCGCTTCGCCCCTCCCTTCCCAAGACCCTTCCCTCCCTTCCCTCTTCCTGACATTTTTTCCGGATATCGGTGGTTGATTTTCCCGCTTTATCTCGAAATCGTAGAGACTTCTTCCTTTTCGAGTGTTGTGTCGGGGAGTGTTGGTGAGATGGGAGGGAGGGAGGAAGGGGTTTATTTATAACTGGCCGTTTTTTCGAATTTTGAATCTTGAATTTCACGGTTTCGAGGCGGGTGAGATTTTGATCGGACGGCGTAGAGCATCGATCCGTGTCGACCAGCGTCCGTAGTTTTGGAACGTCGATCTTGGAATATCTGTTGGTTGTCGCTTAGTCGTCGGTGGATGGATATATAGTGACAGCCGACTGGATATATGGTCTTGTTTCTGACCTGAACTAGGGGTGGGCATCGGGCCGGCCCGGCCCGGCCCGCTAATGGACCGGGCTGCCCCTGACCATTTACTATCAGGCCGGGTTTTGGCTTGGTTCTTAACCTGCTCGGGTTTGAAGAGAGGCCCATGGCTTGGGTAGGCTCAAATAAGAAGATTTTTACACAAATAATCGTGCAACTATAGTGACAAACAAATTTTTTGTCAAAATCTCGTTTTTCAAAAACGTGCGAGAAATTGAAAATTTTTCATAAATCTCACATTTTTTCGCCAAAATCTCGGTAATAAAAAATAAATTAAAATTTATAAAAAAATATTTTTTATAAGAAAATATTAATAAATTTTATTTAAAAATACAAATACATGGTTTTTTCATGATAAATAGCTGTTTAAAACGTAAATATCTTGTTTGAATTGCAGTATTTATGTTTTTTCATAAATCTCGCGATATTTTGAAAATCTCACGAAAAATTACCGTTTTAAATCTCACGAATAATAAATCTCACGATATTATTGGGAGATTTTTCATAAATCTCAACATTTCTCAAGATAGAGACCACACATCTCAAGAAATGACAAGATGGGTGGATGTGTGGTCTATGTATGATGCAGTGCCGCAGCATGTATTGTGTAACAGGCTGCGTTGTTTCAAACACTGAAACACGATTGAATAGTTTGAGAGAGACAGATAAACCATTCAAAGCATTATGTATTTTGGAGACACTGGCAGTATTTTGAAGACACCATAAAAAAATGATATTTTAATTGTCGTTTTAAAAGACCAAAATATCACGATATTTTGACAATATCAAAATGTTATCGTTTAGTTGAAAATTTACACAGTTTTACTGTGATATTATTTTTCATTTATACAGTCAATGTTGTTAAAATGTTGGTTACTGTTTTTTCTTGCTCGTGGTTGGTTAACGTTTTGTTTTTTTTTTTCACTTATATTTTTCGCATTTTTTATTAATTTATCTTTTTGGGTCTTTGTCAGTAAAAGCCAGTGTTGTCTGTATCGGCCACTTATCGTATCGCCAGAAAATCGGTACAATACTAACCTGAATAGGCTATTTTTAATAAATTTAAAAACAGCTCAAAATTAAATTTTTTTATATTATTTTAATGGTTTTAACATCTGTCACGTTCTGATTGACATTATTTTTTTTTTATTCATAACATACATTTGAGTATCGGTATCGGCCGATACACCTGAATCCTTGGCCAAACGATACAGATATGATTCCCATACTGACAACATTGTAAAAACACAAAACAATAAAATATCTTGATATCGCAGACGATAAGTTGTCATTTATAATGCATGTCGTTATTATGGAAACAGCATTGGTGGAGGCTTAAGCCGTCACCAATGGATTTTTTAAACAGACTGGTGTAATGAATTGGTGACGGCTATAGCCGTCACTATTACATATTATAGTGACGGGCCACTAATACTTCGCATGACGCTGGTCAGCAAATCTAGAGAGTACAAACATGGCATCACGTAATGCTTCGTCATAAAGGTATTACTTTTGAATATGAAAAAAATGAATACATAAGCCCACAAGGGTTCCACTCATATTGTAAGGGCTATTTGTGAATGTCACCAAGTTGACAGGACATCACAACTTGGAAACCCATGGGTGGTGTCTCTTGCCGCAAGGTCTAAAGCCGATGGGCAAGGAGGGACCTTAAGGGTTTTACCAACCAGAGACCATAACGACAAATATCCCAAAATTTATGAAAATCTTAAGATAATATCGCAAGAAATTGCCTAAAAGTTTAAACAGTAATTTCTCACGAGATTTTTAAAATATCACGAGATTTATGAAAAAACATAAATACCATGATTTAAACATGATATTTATATTTTAAACAACAATTTATCGTGAAAAAAAAACCACATGTTTTTATTTTTAAATCATTTCTATTAATATTTTCTTATAAAAATAATTTATTTTTTCTATTTTCATTTTGCCGAGATTTTGCCAAAAAAACATGAGATTTATGAAATTTTTTAAAATTCTCACAAGTTTTTGAAAACTCCGCCTGTGTATAACTGTTTAGTTATACACTGTCGGTCCCAAGCCCGGATAAAGGAGGAGGGTTGCGGTAGGCCTGTGACAGCCAGCATAAAAACTTTGTCATATCTTATGAAAATGAACCAATATGAGAATTTCGTTGGGGCGTTCCCTACTGAGCGACGCGCTGTACTCTCTAGGCCCGGAGGCAGTGATAAATGGGCAAGGGTTGCTAGGTCGTCGCCCAGAAGCGACGCGTCACACCGGC
Source organism: Nuphar pumila (assembly GCF_984573655.1). Lineage (NCBI taxonomy): Eukaryota > Viridiplantae > Streptophyta > Magnoliopsida > Nymphaeales > Nymphaeaceae > Nuphar > Nuphar pumila. Next base: position 29,120,616 of record NC_143252.1, on the reverse strand, counting down.
GCCCGGGTGTGGTGTCAAATAGGCAAGGGTTCCCTCACTTTGTTGGACGGGTGGGGGTAAAGAAGTTAGTCCAAGACCATAAAATTAGGTTAGCCACTTGGAACATAGGGTCTTTAACTGGTAAGTTGGTAGAGTTAGTAGATGTTATGTGTAGGAGAAAGATTGATATTTTATGTCTTCAAGAGACCAAATGGGTAGGTGAGAAAGCTAAAGTGATAGAACCTTGGGGATATAAGATTTGGTATACAGGAATAAATAGAAAAAGGAATGGAGTAGGAATAAGATTTGGTATGCGGTGACCTTAATGGACATGTAGGCATTAGTAGGGATGGATTTGAGAGTATCCATGGAGGCTATGGTATAGGAGAAAGAAATGAAAGTGGAGAAAGGATTTTAGATTTTTGTTTGTCCTATGATATGATCTTAGCAAACACTTGGTTTAGGAAGAGGGAGTCTCACTTAGTAACATTTAAAAGTGGGGTTAATACGAGTCAGATAGATTTTTTCCTACTTAGAAAGAGAGATAGGGGTTGTTGCATCGATTGTAAGGTTATACCGGGAGAAAGTGTAGCTACACAACATAGAGTCTTAATTTTAGATCTTAGAATTAGACAATGCCGCAAAAGAGATAGACATAGGATAGATCCTAGAATTAAGTGGTGGGCACTGAAAGGAGCTAAACAAGGAATGTTTGTAGAGCAGGTAGTTAAAGAAGTTGATTGGTGTCTCGAGGAGGATTCAGAATCAATGTGGAATAAGATAGCGGGTGGCATGAGGAAAGTGGCTAAGGAGGTATTGGGTGAGTCTAAAGGCGGTGCACCACTAGGTAAGGATACATCATGGTGGAACGAGGATGTCAAATTAGCTATTAAGGTTAAAAGAGAGTGTTATAGAAATCTAAGTAAGAGTCGTGATAATGAGAATTTGGAGAAGTATATGATAGCAAAGAAGGAAGCTAAAAAAGTTGTTCGAAACGCGAGGGCTAAGGTATATAAGGAGGTTTATGACAAGTTGGATACCAAAGAAGGCGAGAAGGATATTTATTGGCTTGCAAAGATGAGAGATAGGAAATCGAAGGATTTGGGTATGGTTAGATGTATCAAAGATGAAACACAAAGGGTTTTAGTCAAAGATGAGGAGATTAAGGAGAGATGGAAAGATTATTTTGATAAGCTTTTTAATGATAGTCATGCTCAAGATCTTGGAGACTTCTCCATTCCTTTTCATGAGATAAATCGTGACTTCATGCGCAAGATTCAAAAGAAAGAAATTGCAGAAGCTTTGAAGAAAATGAAATCAAGAAGGGCAGTTGGCCCAGATGGTATACCTATCGAGGCTTGGAAATGCTTGGGAGAGAAAGGTTTAGAATGGTTGACAAATCTTTTTAACTTGATTTGGCGAACTAATAAGATGCCTAATGAGTGGAGGAAGAGTACTTTGGTGCCTTTATATAAGAATAAGGGTGATATACAAGATTGCACAAACTATCGTGGTATAAAACTCATGAGTCATACTATGAAACTTTGGGAGAGGGTGATTGAGTCTAGGTTGAGGAAGATTGTCATGATATCGGAGAATCAGTTTGGTTTTATGCCTGGAAGATCAACTATGGAAGCTATACATCTTCTTAGACAACTTATTGAAAGATATAGTGAGAGGAACAAAGATTTGCATATGGTTTTTATTGATTTAGAGAAGGCTTACGATAGAGTACCTAGGGACGTTCTCTGGTGGACAATGATGAAGAAAGGTGTTTCTCTCAAGTACATTAGTATAATTAAAGATATGTATGAAGGAGTAGTAACCAATGTCCGCACTTGTGGAGGGGTGACAACCAATTTTCCGATAACGGTTGGGTTACATCAAGGATCTGCTTTAAGCCCTTTCCTATTTGCGATAGTGATGGATGAGCTTACGAGATCAATTCAAGAAAATGTACCGTGGTGTATGTTGTTTGCTGATGATATTGTTTTGATTGATGAGTCTAGAGCTGGGGTTAATGCTAAGTTAGAATTATGGAGACAGACATTGGAAGCTAGAGGTTTTAAGTTGAGTAAGAGTAAGACTGAATATATGGAATGTCGGTTTAGTAAGCAACGAAGTAGTGATGGGAGTGTAGTGAAGCTTGGTGAGCAAGAAATACCGGTGAATGATTATTTCAAATATTTGGGATCCATCATTCAAAAGTATGGAGAAATTGATGGAGATGTAAATCATAGGATAAAGGTTGGGTGGATGAAATGGAAAAGTGCAACTGGAGTGCTGTGCGATCGTAGAATGCCATTGCGGTTGAAGGGAAAGTTTTATAGGACGACTATTAGACCCGCTTTACTATATGGTACGGAATGTTGGGCTGCCAAGAGACATCATATTCAAAAAATGAGTGTAGCTGAGATGCGGATGCTTAGATGGATGTGCGGAAATACAATAAAAGATAAGATTCGGAACGAGGAGATACGTAAGAAGGTAGGTGTTGCACCCATTGAAAATAAGATGCGAGAGAATCGTTTACGGTGGTTTGGACATATTCAGCGAAGGCCTAATGATGCTCCAGTTAGAAGGTTGGAGAAATGGGAAAATATATTAGTTAAAAGAGGTCGGGGTAGGCCTAGGAAGACTTGGATGGAGATGATAGGAAAGGATATGAATGCTTTGAACCTCACCGAGGACATGGCATTGGATAGAAATGATTGGAGGAAAAGGATTCATGTGGAAGACCCAAAATGAATTTCTTTTTTGGTTCATATCGCTGACCCCAATTGTTTTGGGATGAAGGCGGAGTTGTTGTTGTTTGTTGTTTGTTCTCACAAGTTTTTGAAAAATGAGATTTTCCCGTTTTTAAAGTTTGTCAATATGTTAGAGGGCAACCAATGTGCGATCGGTGATGGGGTTTTTTTCCCTTGGATTATATTGTTCAGTCTGACGAGCTCCCCTACAACCTTCTCGACCCTTATGAACAAAATCTTATACCCGTAACTAGACCAGTTTGTAGTCATCTACTTGGACGACATCGTTGTCTACACCAAGAATTTAGCGGAGCATGTGCGTCACTTGCGCATTGCAGCTATTGAAGGACAGTGATCTATATGTGAAACAAGAGAAGTGCCTATTCGGGCAAGCAGAAGTAGAGTTCTTGGGCCATGTTATTGGATGTGGCATGTTGCGGATGGACCAGCAGAAAGTTCAAGCTATCATGGAGTGAAAGTCTCCCTCCTCTATATCGAAGCTGTGATCATTTCTGGGACTCGCAAATTACTACAGCTGGTTCATTGAGGGGTATTCTTCGGCATGTGCTCCTCTTACAGATTTGCTTCGGAAGGATCGAAGTTGAGATTGGTCGGATGCATGCCAAGCAGCCTTTTAAAGAGCTGAAGAGGGTTGTTACCAGTGATCCAGTGTTGAGGTTACCCGACCACATGAAGTTGTTTGAGGTCTACATAGACGCTTCAGATTTTGCTATCGATGAAGTGCTCCCGCAGAAAGGGCACCCCATCACTTTTGAGAGCCACAAATTGAAGGATGTTGAGCGGCGATATTGCATGCACGAGAAAAAAATAACTGCAGTCATGCATTGCTTGCGGGTTTGGCATCACTACCTCTTGGGATCTCAGTTCGTCGTTAAGATAGACAACATAGCCACTAGCTACTTCCAAACACAAAAAAAGCTTAGCCTTAAGTATACTAGATGGCAAGAGTTCCTGTAGAGTTTGACATGGTCTTGGAGTATAAGCCCAAAAAGACTAATGTTGTAGCTGATGCATTAAGCAGAAAGGCCGAGTTGGTGGCCTTGCAAGAGGAGGAAGTTTTGTCTACTCAGCCTCAGATTGACCTCCTCAATCGCATTCAGAAAGCCATCTGGTTTGATCCATCAGCTCAACACTTGGTAACCCTAGTTCAACAAGGGAAAACCAAGAGATTCTGGATGCAAGACGACCTCCTTATGACTAAGGGAAACCACATTTTTTTACTGTGATAGGGATCATTGCAGAGAATGGTGATCAAGGAGTATCATGATACCCGGTACTGAAGGCACCCGAGAAAATATCGGATGCTCACTTTAGTAGAGCAGGCCTACTACTGGCCTTTTATGCGGGATGATATTGAAGGGTGCGTTTACACCTGCCTGATCTGCCAGCAAGATAAGCAAAGTAATTAAAAGCCCGCAGAACTACTCGAGCCTCTTCCTATTCCAAGTTGTTTGTGGAAAAGCATCTCCATAGACTTCATTTTGGGAGTACCGAAGGTAAACGAATATAGTTTGATCTTTATGGTGGTGGATCGGTTCTTGAAGTATGGTATCTTCATGTCAATGTCGCCCACCAATACAACTGAGTGAGTCGAAGGTTTGTTCATGAAGCATGTTTTGACCAATTGGGGGATCCAAGAAAACATTGTCAGCAATCGCGACCCGTGCTTTATAAGGAAGTTCTAGCATAAAGTGTTTCGATTGTTAGGGATAGAGTTATACTTTTCAACGTGCTTCCACCCCCATACATATGGTCAAACGGAGAGAACCAACACTCTCCTTGAAGAATATATGCGACACTTTGTAGGTTCAAATCAGAAAGACTGGGTAAACCTTCTGGATGTTGCTCAATCCTTCCACAACCTGCAAAAGTGTAAATCTACTAGCCATAGTCCCTTTGAGTTGTCAACAGTGAGACAACCCCAACCGCTGCACACCATCGTGGCGAACTATAAGGGCAAGGCTCCACTTACCCATCATTTTGCTCAAGACTGACAGGATCTAACAGAGCTCACCAAGGCGTTCTTGTACAAAGCTGTCAAGAGGATGAGGAAGTGGGCGGATCAGAAGTGTTGCCCTTTGGAGTTCAAAGTCGGAGACCTAGTATTTGTCAAGTTGTATCTTGAGAGGACCAGGATCTTATGGGGTCTACATTAGGGCCTCGTCTGCAAATACAAAAGTCCATTTCCTATCATCATGTATGTAGGCAACCTCGACTATAAGCTTGAAGTTCCTCTGCACTTTCAAACACATACAGTCTTCTACATCAGTAACCTAAAGTCATTTCATGTCGATGAAGAAGACAACAGTCGCAATCAACTAATGTGTGCGCCAGCACCTCTCTGCACAACTGAAGCTAAAGAAGTAGAGTATATCGTGGATCATCTGTGCAATCATCAAGGACAAATCAAAGAGTATCTTGTCAAGTAGAAAGCATTGCTAGAAGAAAAAGCCAGTTGAGAGAAAGCGAAGAACGTCCACCAGTTTCCCTCATCAATGGATGAGTATGAAGCATGGGCCCTGTTGTCGAGGACTTCGATAGCTTAAGTGGGGGATAATGTTAGGCCCAAACTTTTTGCGCAGTTTTTGCCTTGTACTAAGCCTTTCAAAAGCGTTGTGTGACTCACACGGGCCTTTCGACCTTATAATGTTTATACAACTTTACATACCTATAATTTGCATTTCTCTTAATGAGATTGTGGTGCATGACACCATTGTATATTTTCCGCATTCAATGAATTAATTATTATTGAACGTTCCTCTCTCCCCCTCTATTCTCGTCTTCTCTCTCTACCCTCTCTCTACTCTGTGTGATTGTTGTCTCCATGTAATTGTGTGTTTGCATGCAATACTGTCTGCAGACTTGTTGCTTCGAAAGATCGGTTGTGTCCACTTTTGAAACTTGCTAAAAGGCTTGTTGGGTCAAGGTTCTTCAATGCCGCACGGGCATATGAAATTTAGCCCATGATAGCCCGACGGTCTCTCCGACATATCATTTGATCGTCTTCTTCTTCTTCTTCTTCTTGTGCTTTTCTTTTTCTAGGGCAAGAAAATATTGTAAATAAGGAAAAGTTGGGTATTGATAAACCAAGTGCTTCTGCAATGGATGTGGAGGGCCCACCTATGAAAATGTGTGGTCCTCGTTCCAGCCAAGATGTTAATGTTGATCATGGTGTCTTGCTTATGCCGAGTTCTCTTTTGATGACAGTTATGACTAGGGGTGTCAACGGGTCGGGTTTGGTTCGAACCCAGGTAGAACTAGACTTGGACCCGATGTTCAGGTATGGTATCGAGTCCAGACCTAGGTCTAATCGGATCCACTATAATAAAAATCATACCCAAACCCGATAAAAACTATATGATCCAAACTTGGACTATACCCCGTAAAACCATATCTTTTACCATTTTACACTGAAAAATCACGGGTTTTAATCCAGGTCAGGTTCGAGTCTGGTATAAAATTTCACAAACTATACTCGGATCCATGTATTAATTGGACCTTCGGGTCCAGACTCGTGTCTTAATCGGGTCTTCTTATTTATCACCATACCTGGACCCTATAGGGTTTGGTTCTGGTCACGTATGGGTAAACCGGACCCATTGACACCCCTAGTTATGATGGCCTCACCGACATATTATTTGGTTGTCTTTTTTTTTCCTGTCCTTTTTCCTTTTCTAGGGTTTAGAGTTTTTTTTGTTTTTTTGTCTAATTAGCATTTGGGTTTTTAATTATGATTTTTTCAATTATATGAATGTTTAATTAGGTATTTCTATATTTTGTGAAGCAATGAAGAGCGCTATGGCTTGCACCTCCCATCCTCCCATTGTAGGCGATAAACAACATGATGCCTGAAGCAGTTTGGTCAGGTCTACCCACACACCTGTGTCGTGATCATGATCCCATATTGTTAAGGGGACAAGCCCTTGTGGGAATTCGTCGAAGGCAACAATGGTTAAAAATGGCGATAAAGTTCGGCTAGAAATCTCTTGTCGATCGCCATGATGAGACACTTGCACTCTTCAAGTGGACTCTTCTGGTCAATTTTTCAAGAGAGAACCCCCAAAAACATGTGGAATATCAATATGTTTTCTAGGAACTTCGTTCCCTATGAAAGTTTGCAATTCAGATTCGATTTGCTTTGATATTGAAATTAACGAATGAGATGACTTGTATTCTTCATGAAGGTTCTTGGAAGGTTGCGGGCATAGTGACAAAATTTAAAAACGGCAAAAACTCAGGAGATTTTGAAAATTTTCATAATCTCGCATTTTTTGGGTAAAATCTCAGCAATAAAAAATCAATTAAAAAATATAAAAAACATTTTTTATAAGAAAAATATAAATAAAATGTATTTAAAAATAAAAATCTCAGTTTTTTTCACGATAAATATATGCTAAAACCATAAATATCATGATATTTGTCATGGCTTGAAAATCTCACGAGAAATTATCGTTTTAAACTTTTAGGCAATTTCTCGCAAGATTTTTATAAATGTCGTAATATTTGTTAGAGGTTGCAGGTCAAACTCCAGTGGCACACCAATGGGTCCTGAGGATAGACCTGAAGTTGCAGGCCTCGAATAGGGTCCCCATCTGGCTTTGGATAACCGGTTTATCTGTCGAATGTTGGACCAAAGATGTATTCGAAGGAGTTGTGTCCTTCTTGCAGAGCCAACTTCTGGATGTGGATAGGCATACATGTACCACAGAATGGTGTGCTTTTGCTAGGATGTGTGTAGTCATGCTCTTGAATTTCATTTAAAAGTTTCAATCAGGAAATTGTTTATGAACAAAAAATTAGGTTTTGTTCTGAGTGTAGGTCTACAAATCACACAATGGCAACCTATCCTCTTAAAAGCCTACTTCCAAGGAGCCTATTGTTCCCATCATCCAGGATGAATGGCAACAACACACCCAACCTCCACAGTCTCATAACAATAATAAGCAGACAAACTCGTTCACAATATTGATGAACCCTGATCTTCATGATGGTGTTGACAACAAGAAAATATTGTAAACAAGGAAAACTCAAGTATTAATAAACTGAGTGCTTCTGCAATGAATGTGGAGGGCCCACTTATGAAGTGGTCCTGGTTCTAGTCATGATGTTAAAGTCGATCATGGTGTTTTGCCGATGGCGAGTTCTATTCATGCGACAGTTATCAGGAATACAGGGAGAATAGAGGTGGCAGCAAGTGATACCCCATGGGCCGAGTTAGATGGGAGCCAAAAAATAGATGATGTGGTTGTTGTAATGAAACTAAAAAGAGAGTACAAGTGGTTGTCTCTTATGGGCATATAAAAATACAAGAACATACACAATCAAGACCACTTATGGGTCAATACAAGTCGCAATCATACAAGTTACTTGGTTGAAAAAATAAAGAATAAAAAATATAGATATTATTGAGAATAAATATTTGAGAAAGCATTAAATTTACAAGAAGGAGAACAACCCTATTTATACAAACACAAGCAACATAGGGCCATTGGGACCTCCCCAACGATTAGAAATAGAGTCGTTAGGGAGGTCTCAATGTCTATATGAAACATTTACTTAAATGCAAAAAATACAAAAAACAATTCTGCCCCTAATGGGCACAACCTATTATAATACTATAAAAAGACTAAAATACCCCTAATATATTTTTTCTATTAGAGTACTATAAATACTATATATATATATATATTTTATATTTATATATATGCAAAATGTGAAATAAATATATATATATATATGTATATGAATACATATACATGTACAACTTAACACTCCCCCTCAAACTTACAAATTTGATTACCGAAAGTTTGTCAAGTAAGAAGTGAAACCAAGGAAAAGGAAGTGCGAAGAAGTCAGTTAGTTGAAATTTCAATGCTACATATGTCAAGATGATAGTCTTCTTAAGGTATACTTTACGAACATAGTGTCATTCCATATCGATATGCTTGGTCCTTTCATGAAAGGTGTGATTGCCAGTGATGTAGATGTCACTTTTATTATCACAGCATAAAATTAAGGGTGACTACATATACTAACAACCTTCTCAACTACATGATTTCAGACATCATGGTAGTTATGACATGATAATCAGCTTCAGTTGATGACATAGATACTTTATGCTGCTTTTGTATTTTTAGGATACCAACAAGTCACCTATAAATACACAAAAACCAACAACTGAGTGTTTATCTTTGAGATCCCCTCCCTAGTCAAAATCAGTATAGGCAATTAAGTCAAGTAGGGATGAAGAAAATAAAAAAATTCTTTTAAAAACAAAATTTTATAAATATCTAATAATGTGCATAACAACACTCACGTACACAATTGTAGGAGAATCTTGAAATTGACTTGTTGTATGCATTGCATGAGAAATGTCATGTCTGGTAATGATTAAATAAGAGCCTCAATCATTTGGTGGTAAGGAGTGGGGTCGTTCAAGGGTGTGTCATCATATATCATCATTTTAGGAGTGTTCATTTTTCATATGTAATTTCAAATATGTCAACAATGTCAGTAGCAAACTTGGCTTGAGTTAGTAAATAACCACGTGCATAATATACAACCTCAATCCCTAAAAAGCATCTAAACCTGATCAGTCATTTTAAAACTTTGTTTTAAAATATTTTTAATAAAACTAACTTCATATTTATTCCCTCCTGTGATGATCATGTCGTCAACATAGAGAAGAAAGATAACAATATCTGCATTAGATTTATTAATAAATAAAGCAGTGTCAGTATAACATAATTTAAAACTAAGTTTAACCATAACATAACTAAATCGATCATATCAGGCCTTAGGAGCTTATTTTAAACCATATAGAGTCTTGTTTAAATGAAGAACCTTTATTGTCAGAATTTATATCATGGTGAAAGATCCATTTACAGTTCTTCTTTCAACTCACCATTTAAGAACACATTTTTTATATCCATCTGATAGATGGCCATTTTCTAATGGCAGTTATGGCTATAAGAGTTCTAACTGATGTCATTTTAGCTACTATTGCAAATATTTCATCGTAACATATACCATATTCTTGTGCATAACCCTTAGTTACTAACCTAGCCTTGTATTGTTCTAGCGGGCCATCACTCTTAGTTTTTACCTTGTATACGTACCTATAACGTTTGAACTTTTTTTCTTGACGAAGAGCTGCTATTTTTCATGTGTTAGCTTTTCTAAAGCTTCAAGTTCAATGTTCATGACATCTATCCACCTGGGATGTTTTTGCGCATGTTTGTATGTAATAGGTTCAAAATAGGAGAATAATTTTTTTATGCATGCTCTATATTGAGGGAAAAACAACTCATAGGATAAAAATCGTGGGTCTATATTCTTTAATGGATTTCTTGAGAGTACTAGATTCTTGTGACTCAAGGTTAGAGTATCTTTCTAAAGCAATACATTGATTATCATTATCGCTTCTTCTATATGGAATAATTGAAGGTTCACTTATATCTATATCATGGTTGGATCACCAGGAGTATGTAGTTGAGGTTCTTTATTCACAATATCAATATTCAAAGAATCTTTTTTTATTTTTACAAAGCAATTCAAATAAAAATGAATAAGAACTAGCTTTTTAGGCACACTTTGATTAAATGAACTTTTGTTTTCCAAAAAGGTCATATTTTGAGAAATATAACATCTAAAATATTTTTGGGTTTCACCATATCTGAAGAAAATACAAGGTATGACTCTAGTTGACAATTTGTCATTTTTGTTGGTAAAAACAAAACATTTGCAACCAAAAGTCTTCAATCTAAAGTAATTAGCGAAAGTTTTGTAAAGTTTTTAAAGAGGTGAAATGTAATGAAGTTTGGTAAAATGAAATCTATTTATAAGATAAGCAACGGTAAAAACACCTTCTGCCCACAAAAAATTTGGAATATTTTTCGAAATGAGTAGACTTCTAGTAGTTTTTATAATATGTCTATATTTTCATTCTACCAATTCATTTTGTTAAGGGGTGTTTGCATAAGATCTTTGGTGTAAGATTCCATTAATTTTCAAATACATTTTGAAATCATTAGACATAAATTCTCCCCTTTAATCACAACATAAATAGCTATATTAGTCTTAAATAAATTTTTAACTACATAGTGAAAAGTTTTGAAACTTTCAAACACTTCACTTTTGTGCTTAAGAAAATAAATCCATGTATACCAAAAATAATTATTGATACATATCACATAATAAGCAAAGTCACCTTTAGATACAATAGGTGTCGGTCGTCATACATCTGAAGGTATTAATTCAAGTGGTTTAGTAACAAAAAAGGTTTTTTCTTTATAGGGAATGACCTTTATTTTTTCAAGAATACAATAAGTGCAATAAAAGTTTTCATTACAAAATATTCTCAAATAAAATTTATTGAATAATTTAGATATACTAGGATGACCTAATCTTTGATGCCACAAAAAAATATTTAAATTTTGTATAATGCAACAAAATATATTTCTAGGAATAATCAGTTCATCCATGTAGTAAATATCTTCTTCTCTATGTGTTTCCCCAATCAGTATCCCAAATTGAAGATTCTGCACCAAACGTTAGATTGATGAAAAGGAGATTTTACAACAATGATCAGCTATTTGAGAAATGAAAATAATATTTAAGTTGAGTTTCAGAACAAATATAATTTTGGGTGTGAGAAAATTTTAAAAACTTTTAAAATTATCAATCCCTTTTATGTCGGGATTCAAAATTCACATGGCATAATAAGCAAGCAAGCTCCAAGTTTCGGGCTAGCACGCTTGATCGTGGTTTTGTAAAAGATCGTTGGATGTTCCAATTGTTGGCGTTCTTAAAACCGAAATCGGGATGTTAAAAGCAAGAATACGTACCGGTAGACGACGTCATGGATGAAAAGAGCGTTGGCGTAGGTGCATGACGTTCTCCTCAACCTATCAATGCCCATGATAATCTAAGGCTGTCAAGTCAATGGTGAGCAGGATTTTGAACCCGAATGAGAGAAAGAGGATACCTTGGTTGTACTCTTCAAGCAACAATGCCTCTTTATAGATTTTAGGAGAAGCTTGTAGTGGGAGGCTGCATGGACAGTTGCAATAACTGCCCTAATTCCCATGATGTACCCATGTCAAACCCGGTCACATCAGGTTGGATACTATCCATATTCCAACACCAATACCTATCTTCTTTTATATCCATACTGCCCAAAATGATCTCGGATCATAATAGTAATTTATGTGGCACGGATCATCGTGTTAGGATGACATGGTCTCAACTTCTTAGCTGTCAAGAGGTGGTCAGAAGAGCATGGTCTATAGATGTCGCAAGCTGCCCCATGTTTCGTGTGGCTTCCAAATTATCAGTTGTTTGGTGCAATCTGCGAGAATGAAAAAAAAAAATTGTTGGGGACCTCCAAAACAGGAAAATTCAGATTAGTGAGGCCCTTTCCAACCTGCAAGACCAGGTAGACAAGGGAAAATTCCATGAACTCCAACTACAACATGAACTCGCAGACATAATCAAATTAGAGGAAGCTAATTGGAGGCAGAAATCCCGTTGTGGGTGGCTTAGAGAGGGGGATAAAAACACAAGGCTCTTTCATCTGATAGCTAACAGGAACATGCAGCGCAAACAAATCCATTGGATCCAAAGGGAAGATGGTTCTGATGTTGGGAGAGAACAAATATTTAGAGAAGCTACAGATTTGTTCTCTTAAGTTATTTTCTCGATCAAAATTGGTTCGACTTTCTAAAAACTTGATGCAATGTGTATATTTTCATAAAATTATGTATGAATTAAAATGATTAAATATACATATATAGTAAATCATTATTACATAACAAGTTTTTATAAATCACAATATTTGAAACTATGCAACTATGGTTAACAATAATTCCAAAGCGTGTTTGGATGGAAGCAAATAGGAATACTGTCATTATTGAATTCCCAAGACGTTAGGCAGAGTTTGAACGCCCAGGTGAAAATTCTTCTCGATGATAATTCTCATAGGGCTCAAAATTCAGATGTTTGGATGAAAAGTGAAAAGTGTTGTAAAAAATTGATTTTTCAATAAATTCCGCAGCATAGTTAGCAAAACTCCATTTAAATCATATCGTTTTTATCTTCACAGAATTATAATATGCTTTTATTAAGCTTAGAAACCAGATACCTAGAAGTACAAGTTTTACGACTTTATGAAACTCTAATTGGACTCATAGGTAGGCTTTGATAAGAGGCACGTAATTGCGGATCACTTTCGAAGGGACACTATTGTCGGTGCGACAAAAGTGTCCAAGATGACTTGTCCTGCACGAGTGCATCCTCACACTTAAAGGCCCTATGCATCATCTGATTAGGTTACCCACCTTTATGTTCATGTTATGGAGTGATGATAACATGCTAAATGAGTTTTTTTTGGACCGTACAGATGTGATCTACATGCTTGATTAGTTAAAGATCAGCTCTTGGAGCGTTCGATTCCAATACACAGGTAGGTCTTTATAAGGTTTGAAAAATCAATGGCCAAAAATCTTCATAAATTTACAAGGATCCAAATATAATTTTTCATCAAAAAAATCATGATCTAGTTTTCGATTCCTAGTAAAACAACTGTCAAATGCATCTATGGGTTTATAATTGTGAAAAAAGCAATGGAAACCCCACAAATCCATTTAGCACATTTCTTTTAGCATGTTTTCATCACTCCCATGTTATGCGTCTTTACCCTTGAAATTTTGGCTCTCTCTCTCTCCTACATGTCAAATAATGTAAGTACAGATAAAAAGCTGATTGGACCAGATCTATAAGTGCTCTTCTTATCCATGATTAAATCCAAACCAGAATCCAATTGGATCCTTCTGGACCCTTCTGCTGATTTCCAGCACTTACATGGTTAAAAGCTTCTGGTGTGGCCAGTGCCGCCGCTTCTCTAGCTTGAACTCAATCCCCTGGCTTGGAATGATCAAGGTCTACTGTTCCTAAGCACAGGAGTGGTTTAGGGGCTGAATAACCCAACCATCCCTTTCTCCAGCGCCATTTCAGCAGTAGCTGGAAGTGCATCCTCTTCAGTAAGACAATCAAGGCTGGCTGAGGGCTGAGTTGGTGTGTGAGGCATCCAACCACAAGTGTTCGGATGCTGATACAGAAATCTTAACATACACGTGCATGCACATGTACAAGTGCGTGCACATACAAACACACACGCACGCACACACACACACACAAGTTGAAGAAACCCTAGGGGCCACTTAAAATAACACCAAAATATGCATTTATATATAAAAGGAATAATGAATTGTCGCTTATTCCATACACCAAAATTTCAAAGAGCATATATAGTTATAACTAAGATATGGGAAAATCCATGATATAAGAATGATTATTGCATCTCTTCAAAACTCAAATTTCAGCATCGGCACACGCAAAATTCTGAGAGGAACCAGCAAGAACCCAGCCATCACTTCCTTGGGACAGAGAGCCGCTGCCTGAAATCCTCTTCCATAAGTGGAAGGCCTTCCCGCAATGTAATCTTGGGCTCCCAACCTAGCAAGGTTTTTGCCTTTGTGATATCAGGCTTTCTCTGACGAGGGTCATCTGGTGTGTTCTCCACAATCGTTACTGGTATTGATGGATCAATCAGCTGCAAAAAGGATTTGAAAATGGTGGCAAGTTTAGTTATTTAGCTAAACGAAACTGAACCAACCAGTTACAAGAGACACTTTATTGGCATTGAATTATGGAGGGGATAGCATGCACTGACATACTATAAATTGACATAAAATGGACAATAAGACCATCCCACATTTTCTCGGCATTGCATTATAGATGGGATATCATGAACTGGAATACTGAAGCTTAACATGAAACATTATTAGGACGACCCCAATGCTCTAGTCCAACAGCAAGTGGAACCAACACTGTCACAACTATTAAGAGGTTCCATCAAATGGGCATCCCTACAAACAATCTGAAAACACAACCAATTTCCACTTGAAAACAAATTAAGAAACATTTTTCAGAAAATACTTTCCAAACTGTGATGATAAAAGTAACATGGAGAGCTTCAATTCCTTGCCTAGAGATAGAAAACCTGCTCATACAAGGAGGTATTCAACAATTCAATAGAAATAGCACAGGTGAACTGACCTCCTTCACTGCTTCGGCAAGCTCCAACATCGTGAACTCACCTAAGACAAAAAAGGAAATTACAGACTCAGGCATGCCAAAGGTAAAGAAAGGGTTCCTAAATATTAGAGTAAGGAAATGTCGAAGGCCATTTTGCAACAATAACACTAACAGCCATATGATGCAGCACATGGTTACACTACACAATAATCTGCAACATGGTAATGGCCATACAATGCAACTCAGGCTTAGACTACTAAGAGTATGCAACATTGAACGCAGACACTGACCCAACAGACAATATATCAACTCCGGGCTCCAATTTAAACATTATGGCAATAGTCCATGATGATCCACATAGCAAAATAGAATGAGATAAAATTATTTACAGAGAACGCATTTCCATTCATACATATAAAGTGCATATTAGAATACCAGGATTCCCAAGGTTGATTGGTCCAGTATGTTCTCCTTCCATGAGCCGTATAAGTCCATCAACCTTCATTCATAACATGAAATGGAAAGAAAAGGCAGCTCTTAGTGCTGATTGGATTAATACCATTAATATTATTGTTATAGCTAGAAAACCATGATAAAGTAAAGAACCATGTACCATGTCTGACACATAACAGAAACTCCGTGTTTGTGTTCCTGGAGATTGAACTGTTAATGGCTCACCCCTATATTTAGATGTCACAACAAAAACATTTGTTAGTGTACTAGTCCAGTTACATTTTCCACTTCAAGAATGGAATCAAGGTTTCAAGACATGTTTATCTCTGTGTGTCTGTGTCCACCGATGGGTGGGGTACCCCTCCCCCCATCCCTCTCTCTTTCTCACATAAAAAAATCATCAAGGTTTTCAAATTCACGTACATGCCATATGAACAATAGGGATCACTAATCAGAAATTTGATCCACAGAAACAGAAGAATCACACCACTAAGCTCCTAGGAAGGTTCTCTATGGACAAATACACATGCACGGGCATCTTCATGTTTGTCTATCTTCGCTTGTACTTGTGGTCATATGTGCACACATAGGACATACATGAAAACACCAAACACAAGGGATTTTCCCAGATTTGCTATCAAAAGGAAAAATGCTTATTTGCAAGCGTGCACACTGCATGTATGCAATCTTCCTGCAGGTGATAATCTCGAGTTCAAATTAACCTTAGATCAACTTGAGATTCAGACTTATCATTGAAGAAAAACGGTTAAAAAAGAGTCTACTGGAAATCCTACTACTTAATTGTGAATTCCTTGGTGGCACTGAGCTGACAGGACAGCATGTAAGGGGAATGAGTATGAAAATGTTAAATGAACTTCCAAATGGCCTTTTCCAAGATGACAAGTTCTTTAAAAGCAAAGTTCAATTTACCTCAGTGCTTGAGCTATAAAATTGCTAACAACACGTCCATCATCGATGTTCATTCGTGGGCCGTAAGTGTTGAAGATTCTAGCAATACGGATCTCTGAAAATGAAGACCAAATACTCAATACTCATATAGGAATAGAAATGATATGCCTACAGCATGTGTTAAAAAGTCAAATGTTATACCGATGCCATGTTGCCTATGATAATCAAACATCAGAGTCTCAGCAACACGTTTTCCCTCATCATAACAACTTCTAACACCTGAAACACACGAAAAAACAAATGTCAGTCTCAGCACCGTGTTTACCCTCATTGAAGCAACTTCTACCACCATAAATATGACAAAAAATCATTTCATACAATTCAAATATGTTAGATCTCTTATGCAGCACTAGATACATTGCTATGAAGTTGCATCAGTTTAAAATTTGAATAAAGTTCCAAAGTCCAAACCATTTCTTATAACCACCGAATCAGCCAAAGGAGAGCAGGTAGAATTGTAAGTCTCAATGACAAGTGATTCGTTCAAGACTTGGATGATTCACCAGCCTAGGATTGAGATTCTTCAAGTCAGTGTTACCAATGTCTATCATCCTTCACGAGTGACTTGAAGAATCTCAATCCTAGGCTGGTGAATCATCCAAATCTTGAAGGAATAGTCAGTGGCATAATCATTGAGAATGAAAAGCCACACAAATGGTATAATTAGTGAGGCTGGTGCTCTCTTTAGGAACTCTGTCAGTATGATTAAAAATTAATTTGGTAATTGACACATTTAAAACTGTTTTTGTAGGATGCCCCATTGCACAATAAAAATATTATATATACTACTCTGACAACCAAAATGAAAATTCAGAGACAGCAACCTCTGAACAGCTAATAGAATCAGTAACTTCTTGGATATGACATCAAGAGTTATCAGCAAGCTTTGTCCAAGTGACTTCGTGTTGCATTCAGGCCCATCAATTGTCCTCATAGCAAAATTTATCCAACACTATCACATATTTTATAAACTTCTAGAACATACTTATATTACAAAATCTAATAAACAAGATAACTAAAAGCTAATGAAAGCCATCCACACCAATGAAAAACTAGTAACTCCAACAAAATTATGGGGCTTATCTATAAAATGAGCATTCAATTGCACCTTAGACTCTATTTTGGAGCCTGTATTTGTCATTGAAATGCCAAATTCTGGATATCCCAAGTCCAGGATTTGAGGGACTTGGTATTTTCTAGCACCCACCATTGTTTAGGAGTTGGAATTTGGCGACCAGCTGGAGTTAACATCTACTTGCTACTTAGTATCTCCCAAGTGGAAATCTACAACTTAAAACGGGCTAGGAAGGGAGATGAGAAAGGTGTCCACGTTGGAGTTGCCAACTACAGACACCCAAACGGAACCGTTGTTAGCATGAAGATATCTCTTGCCGTACCATTGGATACACACACAATGTTGTAGCAAGAAAGCACTTCACATTTAGACTTACCAATAGGGTTGACATTACCCCAGTACTCTTCCGTTTGGGGATGCTCAAGAGGATCACCATATACTTCTGAAGTTGATGTTAGCAAAATCCTATGAAAATTGAATAAAGGTTAACAGAGCTACACAATTTGAGAAGGGAAAATAACTTGCATTGGATGGATATATATATATATATATATATATATATATATATATATATATATATATATATATATAGAGAGAGAGAGAGAGAGAGAGAGAGAGAGAGAGAGAGAGAGCATCTAACCTTGCTCCAACCCGCTTGGCAAGTCCCAACATATTCAGTGTGCCAATCACGTTTGTCTTTATAGTCTGTTAAACAATATAATATCCAATTAGATCACATAGAAACAACCAAGTTAATAAATGAATAGACCAGAAATTCAGAATGCTTTTAACTTGTCCAAAGCAAGGTTTTAGAATGAAGACCCAGTTCATGACTCAAATTATGTCACATAGCTATGGGTGTGGGTGTGGGATATGACTAGGGGTGTCAACGGGTTGGGTTTGGTTCGGACCCAGGTGGAACCAGACTTGGACCAGATTTTTGGGTATGGTATCAGTTCCAGACCTGGGTCTAATCGGGATTACGATAAGAGAAACCATACCCGGACCCAATAAGAACTACATGAACAAGACCCAGACCATACCTAATAAAATAATATTTTTTATTATTTTTACATTGAAAATTTGTGGGTCTTAATCGGAACTCGGGTCGGGCCCGAGTATGGTATAAAATTTCACAAACTATGCCCGGATCCATGTATTAATCGGACCTTCAGGTCCAGACCCGGATCTTAATAGGTCTTCTTATTTGTCACCATACCCAGACCCTATAAGGTTTGGTCTGGGTCAGGGGTAAACCCTACCCGTTGACACCCCTAGATATGACACAGATACAAAGGCTACAATAGGAAAACTTATAAAAAGATGGGTAAGGGGAGGACGGCTATACACACACACACAAATGCACAGTTAAGCTAAATTTTAGAACATTCGCTACATATGAAGTTACAGACTGTCACTTATAAACTAAAATCTAAAACATAATAAATATATAGTTAACATTGGACACTGGATCCCACGCAGTGACCAAAAGTTGACCATATCATAAAATGAATAAAATAAGTTGGGACATGTCCAAAACCCAGTTGACTCGTACTCAACTGTACCCAGTTCCAGTACCATGTCGAGATGGCACAACACGTGTACAGGAGCTTGGTAGAAGTACACATGTTACATAGACCCTAATACATTTCATTGTGACCACTGCTTACTAAAAGATAAGAAATTATGTTATGCAACATAAAACCAAATATTAACTGATTTGACATTGCCCAACACAAACACAAATTTGACTCAACACTAAGCAATGCTAAATGCTTTGAATAAATAAGAACCAATAAATGCAATTCAAGCTCAAGAAAGCGAGTCTAAGCATAGAAAGGAACAACATAGATAGAGGACCAAAATTACATGGTTGCTACAGAATTTGGATTACTACCTTGTTTCTAGATTCTAATTTACACTAGGACAAGACACGCACATACACATACACATACACATACACACAAGTGCACAACACAGAGTTGCATAAAGTTGTTTGTTTAAGTTCAAGTATTGATTGCTTATTTAGCATAAGGAGATAACTATTTAAGCAAAGACACCTTTGGAAATTAACATTATGCACTAGTCATCCCAAAGCAGGACATGTGTTACTAGGTTAGATGCATAAACAAGAGAAACTACAAAAGAAGAGATACTGAATAAGTCATTTAAATTATTGAATACTTGCCTTTACAGGGTTATATTTGTAAAAAATTGGAGAGGCTGGGCATGCAAGATGGTAAATTTGATCAACTTCTATCAACAAAGGTTCTGTGACATCTGCATTAAAATAGATATAACATTAGCAATCAAAACGACAACCCATAAGAAAGCTATCAAAAGCAAATACTCGAAACAATTTCGTACCAAAAGATGTAAAAAACATTTAGAAGAAAAACAAATTCATTAATAAGGAGGGCAAAAATAGCAAAAAACAAAAAAGAGAAAGATCACTAACTGTTATTTTAAAGGAAATGTAGTGTTTAATTTCTTTATCCTTCCTCTTTTTTGTTTTCTTTTTTCAAAACAGCATCAAAATGATATTTCCTTTTTATCATATCAACAAAAAACAAAAGTGGACAAATATCAGCTTCATATCCGAACCAGAAAAACAGAAGCTCCAATATATCTCTCTCTCTCTATATATATATATATATCCGTGTTAAATATGAACTGGTGCTAAATGAAACATTTTAGTGGATTTCCCATGTCATTTCGAAATTCTGACCATACAGATGTAATCTATATGCTTGTTTTTATAGGAATCAGTTCTTGGAGGATTCGATTCTGATGCATGGACAAGTTTTTATAATGTTTCAAAAATCAACGGCCTACAACAACAACTATGCCTTCATCCCAAAACAATTGGGGTCGGCGATATGAACCAAAAAAGAAAATCATTCTGGGTCTTCCACATGAATCCTTCTCCTCCAATCATTTCTATCCAATGCCATGTCCTCGGTGAGATTCAAAGTATTCATATCCTTTCCTATCATCTCCATCCAAGTCTTCTTAGGCCTACCCCAACCTCTTTTAACTAATATATTTTCCCATTTCTCCATCCTTCTAACTGGAGCATCATTAGGCCTTCGCCGAATATGTCCAAACCTAGGTAACAGAGATTCGGCTAGCAGGGTGCCGCACCCGCGTCGACGCGACTCGACGCGGGTTCGGGTGCGGTCAACCCAACCCTGGGTGCGTTGACCGCACCCAGGGTCATTTCGGTCCATTTTTTTGGATTTTTTTTTTAAAAAAAAATTGCCGAATGGGCTGCGGAATTTAAAAAAAAAATCTGAAATATGAGAGTTAGCGTAGATTTTTTACAGAATTTGAAATTTGCGAAAGTAAATGTGTCCACCAATAATCCAAATACGGCAAAGACACTCCAGAACAATAATGATGTGAAACGCAAGGCAACGCCTGCGGTTTCGATGTGGTGCACAATGCCTGAGGTGCATGAATCCTGAGGCATCAGCCGTACGATGGCCGCGACAGCAGGAGGTGTCGACCCGCTCTTGGCTAAGGTGCAGCTAGGAGTATCCTGTTAGTCAACAAACAGAGACAATCACGACGACGATGGCGTGAGCTCGGCTGGCCGGGCTCTGGCCTCAGCGGGGGTCACGACCAACGTGCGAGGAAAAGGATGCAGTGCCTATGGGTACTATTGCACGGTAACAGGGACTACAGCGGTGACACTGCAGCCTCGACGTCCGTAACAGAAAAAGGGGAAGGCAGGAAGGTGCGGCATCCTTCGGCCTGTCGAAAAAACAGAGGGCAACAGAGGGGCACCGGTGGCACCGGCCTCTCTGTTGTCTGGCGGGATCTCAAAAGGAGAAGAGCAACAGATGGGGCGCCTCCCTCCTTGCTGAAAAACAAAGGACATAGGGGAGGAGGTCGGCTCGGTGGTGTCCGGTTAATGGCAGTGGGTGACATCGGGTTGGCTGGGACTGGCGTCTAAAAATCCAAAGAGAGCAACCGGGTCCGGTGCAGTGGGTGGAGATGGTGGATGCTGGTGGCGACACTCAAGGGGGGTTTTCAGGCGATGGAGTGCGTCGTGAAATAGAGGAATAGGGTGGATATAGGCTGTGTTGGACTGAGGTGGTCGTGCGGTGGCAGCGAATGGTGGTGTTCCGACCAACGTCGAGTGCGAAGGAGAAGGGGAGTTGTATATATATATATATATATATATATAGAGAGAGAGAGAGAGAGAGACGAGGGAGATCAAATGGGAGCGAGGTTTAAGTAGAGGGGAGAGGGAGTTCGTGAAGCGGGTCTACGATCAACAAAGGGGTAGGGGACGTGAGGGGACTTGACAAGAGGGCGGTACGGTGGGTTATCATGACGGGCATTAATGGTGAGGGAACGGGACCCGTGCCGGGGGAACCCCCAGACCCCCTTATATATATATTACATTTTTGCCCCTGCCGCACCCCCGCACCCGGGTTTTTTGGAAGTACCGCAGCCGCACCTGCACCCATGTGACATAGGTCCAAACCACCGTAAATGATTCTCTCTTATCTTATTTTCAATGGATGCAACACCTACCTTCTTACGTATCTCCTCGTTTCGAATCTTATCTTTTATTGTATTTTCACACATCCATCTAAGCATACACATCTCAACTACACTCATTTTTTTAATATGATGTCTCTTGGCAGCCCAACATTTCGTACCATATAGTAAAGCGGGCCTAATTGTCGTCCTATAAAGCTTTCCCTTCAACCGCAATGGCATTCTACGATCGCACAACACTCCAGTTGCACTTTTTCATTTCATCCACCCAACCTTTATCCTATGATTTACATCTCCATCAATTTCTCTATATTCTTGAATGATAGATTCCAAATATTTGAAGTAGTCATCCATCGATATTTCTTGCTCACCAAGCTTGACTACACTCCCATCACTACTTCATTGCTTACTAAACCGACATTCCATATATTCTGTCTTACTCTTACTCAACTTAAAACCTCTTGTTTCAATGTCTGTCTCCATAATTCTAACTTAGCATCAACCCCAGCTCTAGACTCATTAATCAAAACAATATCATCAGCAAACAACATACACCACGGCACATTTTCTTGAATTGATCTCGTAAGCTCATCCATCACTATAGCAAATAGGAAAGGTCTTAATGCAAATCCTTGATGTAACCCAACCGTTATAGGAAAATTGGTTGTCACCCCTCCACAAGTGCGGACATTGGTTACTACTCCTTCGTACATATCTTTAATTATACTAATGTACTTGAGAGAAACACCTTTCTTCATCATTGTCCACTATAGAACATCCCTAGGTACTCTATCGTATGCCTTCTCCAAATCAATAAAAACCATATGCAAATCTTTGTTTTTCTCTCTATATCTCTCAATAAGTTGTCTAAGAAGATGTATAGCTTTCATAGTTGATCTTCCAGGCATAAAACCAAATTGATTCTCCAATATGATGACAACCTTCCTCAACCTATACTCAATCACCCTCTTTCAAAGTTTCATAGTATGACTCATGAGTTTTATACCACGATATTTTGTGCAATCTTGTATATCACCCTTATTCTTATATAGAGGCACCAAAGTACTCTCCCTACACTCATTAGGCATCCAAAATGCATGATCTAAGTGTTTCTAGTAAATCAATCATGTTAAACACATCTCTACGGTTAGAAATTCAAAAAAACACCAAAAATCCGATATAATGTTTCATTTAGCATTGTGCCATATTTAGCACGGATATTGTATCATATATATATAGTGATGCAAACATGGTAAATGGGTTTTTTAGATTTTTGGTGTTTTTTTCGTGATTCTGACCCCATAGATGTGTTAGGCATGGTCAATTTACTAAGGACCGACACCCGGATCATGTGTTTTCAATTAAAAAAATAGATATTTGGAGCCTCAAAAATTTACAAAGATTTTGAACCGATAATTTTTCTAACCTTATAAAAAACCGCCCATGTGTCGGAATCAAACGCTCCAAGAGTTGATCCCTATAAAATCAAGTACGTATATCACATATGTACTGCCAGAATGGACCAACGGGATCAAAATAGATAGAAGCGCAACAAAAGGTTTCCAGGGAGAAGAAGTTGGGAGGCCGCGAGGATAGGGCTTCTCTCTAGATCGTTAGTGGTCGAAACCTTGGGATCTTCCTCCATATTGATAGCCCTCTAGTTATCCGCTGTTGGTTTATAGCTAGCCATCCTCCGCTTGTGGAACACTAACTCAGTCTTGCTTTTTGTCGTAGGACAAGGGCCTTCTTCCTCGAGAGAGAACTTAAGGAGCTAATGATGCTTTAATGTAAGCATCCCCCTCGAGCCCGTTAGAGCGAGAGACTCAGGATGAGATAAGGGATAGAGACACCATACGGGACATCATTCCTAGGTATCTCACTATTCAATACCTGTTATCTAAGGGCTAGAGAGTTTATATCTAACTAAACCAGCTCCCTAAGGTATACAAATAGCATTGTTATAATAGGAATAGCCCTCTAGTTATTCTTCCCCTGGTTTATATCTATCTATCCTTTGCCTGTGGAACACTAGCTCAATCTTGCTTTTTGTCGTAGGACAAGGACCTTCTTCCCAGCCTATTCTTCTAGCAGTATGAGTGGGACCAACCCCTTCTAACGAATGAATCAAGTATATGAGAGTGTCTTCAAGTGCACATTTTCGCTATCGCCTATCGGCAATTTGCCTGAATAACAAAATTGCCAAAAACCTCTAATCTCTCCCTATTTATAGCTCACAGGGAACGTGGTACAACTGGGCACACTACATTCTTGTCTTTTTGGGCATTAAGAAGCTTTTGAATTGACCTCTCGTATTGAGTCTATTGACACTTTGATGGATGGATGAGAAGAAATAAATCGAAAGGTTGCCTCTCCATCCAATAGAATCAATAAGCTATAAACACTTAAAGAGTGGTGATTTCAACCATACCCTGTCCATGGGGATACAGGGGACCGGTTCTTCATTTTGAGTTTTTTCCTTTACCCTTTTTTGGGGGGGTTCACACGTGGGTAAAACTTTCTCCCTTTTTTTGGGGAGAAATCTTCCCCTATGACCCCACCTATCAATACACTTTCTCACACGTACTTTCCTGCTGCCTTGCTTAATGGCTTTTCTTATTTAGTTTTCTTTCCTAGAATGTCTCTTAAGGACGAAGATTTGTGTGTTCTAACATGGGGTGGAGCTTTCACTAATAGACAAGTGGGATACTGAAAAAGAATAATTCTCTTAATTGCACCCGATCCGAACCAAGTTTCGCTATCCTTTCCACTCGATAGGCAGGAAAATAAGGTTTCCAATCAAAGGTTCCCCTGTCCTACCTTATACTCTTTCTCCTTTCACCTTCTTGCCTTCTGTCTTATCTGGCCTGACTACGACCCCTGTACCAGTGCTCTATCTTCTTCCTCTGTCTTGATTTTGTTTCTTGTTGACTAAACATGGGAACCTAGATTTCTGAAGTGAGAGCAGAAGCGGATATTGTTGTCTACTCTCAACGAAGTATAGCACCAGATCGCCTTTTCTTGCTACCATGGGGTCAACCTGTGAACAATGTAAACCCAATACAACGGGAACCAAAAAAACAAATGGATGGGTACCACATTGGGCAGAAGGTGATCCAAAAAGTGAAGGCTCATCTTTCACTTCCAAGTTCCGGCTGAGATACAAGATAGGGAACCTTACGGCTTCCAACGATAGGCAGTGGGCTGGGCGGAGAAGCGAGTTTTTAAACATAGAACGAAGAAAACCCAATAAACCCATTTAGCATGTTTGCATCATTTACTCTCTCTCTCTCTCTCTATATATATATATATATATGTATATAGTCCAACTCATAGCTAGCAAAACTATAAAACAATTCTTTTTCACTAAAATTTTGTAAGAAAAGAAACTGTTTTTTAAGGGATGGCAGGCAAAAACTCATTCTTTAAGGAGATATCTAGAAGACAAAAATAATTTGTTTAAAAAATATTCTTAAAAGTACACTAATGTGGATTTGATTTTACTGTATCTTGGGTTCAAATCACATAGGGTCGATTGAAACCTCTAGTTTCTATAGCCTAATTTGGTTTTCAAGGAAAATTTCATAGATATTCTATAAAACTAAAACTGACTTGAATTTGTTATTTTAATCTCAAGTTTTAAGCATCATTATTTGTCTTTTTGAGTGAAAATATTTTCAATCATGTATTCATTCTTTGGTGAATTTTTTCCGTTTCACATATTGCCAACTATGGCCCAGCTTGACTTCTATGTTTTAGAATGACTACATACACATGAAAGAGTCGGGATAAACCACATCTTAAGAATGTGAAACAAGATTCCCTCTTCAAATAAGCTATAAATAGGAAGCAGTTTTATTTCATTTAAGTAAACTCATTATCTCAATCATGGCAAATACACAATTGTCCAAATGCTTGAAGCCCTTTTTTTCTTTTTTCTTCTCCTGTTGCTTCTTCTTCTTCCTTTCTTTTTTGAGAAAGGCAAGCTAGGCCAAGAAAGTGAGACCCCTTGGTTATGATATGTGGGTCTTTACTATCCAGATATCTCATTTGACTGCAGCTGGAGATCCATGTAAGCTAACAGAATGAAGTGCAAAAACTTATCCAAGTCATAGTGAAATCTTGGAAACAATTGATTCGAATAAACACAAGTTCCATGAAATCCTCTAACTATGAAATCACATGTGAATCATGTTTCACACAAAATCCTCAGAATTCCCACAAGATCCTTACCTCAAGAATTTACTTGATTAAACACACTAGATTAGGAAAACTTAAAAATATCACCAAAAGGTTCTAGAGCAAAGTAATGGCAGCCATATGAAGTGTAGATCATATTTAAAGAAAAACAAAAAGAAGAAAAGAAAGATGATCTTAAAACACCAGAAAAATACCAAATAAATGAAATTAGATAAACAAGATCTTAAGTGGTAAAGCGAGAAAAGCAGAAAATACCATGTCGAATAAGCTCAAAATTTGGAAGACCAATCCATTTTCTGAGGTTGTCCTTTGAACCAGTGAAGAAGTTATCAGCAACAATAACCTATACACCGCAAGCATGTCAAGGATCCATCTAATAGAACAAATTCATATCTAAAATTTGTAAATATTAGGCAAAATTGGAATTGGCTATCCACCATAGATGAAGGAGAAGCACATCAAGTGAAAACATACAACTACAAATTGACTTCATCAAGTAACTGCACAAATGGCCAAGGAAAAGAGAAACTAGTAATATTCCAAACTAGTACCAAAAGTAAACATTTGGAACATTTTGCAAAAGAAACATTTGTGGAATACCAACAGTGAACTGCCAGAAACTATGTCACACGGACTCGCCTTAGAGGCCGCCGCGTCCACGTCGATGCGACGCAACGTGGGTGCAGGTGCACTGGCTACGGTCAACCCGCACCCAGGATTACGTTTATCCAAAATGAATCTGGTCAAAACTGACAGAGTCCATTTTGGTCCAAAATACAAAAATAAAAAAGAAAGGGGATGGGGGGGATATTAGGGCACGACTGCCACCCCCCCCCACCCCCTACCCGACTGACTGCTCCTTCTCCCCCCTACCCGACAACTCCTCCCCTCCTACTCTTCCGACAACGACAACCACAAGTACCTCTCTCTCTCTCTCTCTCTCTCTCTCTCTCTCTCTCTCTCTCTCTCTCTCTCTCTCTCTTCCTCCTCCGCCTCCTCTGTTTTTTCTTCTTCTTCTTCTTCCATCTCCAACTCTTGTCTTTCATCTTCTTCCTTCTCCTCTTCCCTCTGTGACCTCCTGCTTTTTTCTTCTTCCTTCTCCTCCTCCTCTCTTTCTTTTTCTTCTTCCATCTCCTTCTTCCTCCTCTCTTTCTTCTTCTTCCTTCTCCTCCTCCCCTCGTTGGCGCAAGGGCTAAACCCAGGCATGTTGGTGAACCTAGGTCTTGGTTCACCAAAAACGAACTTAGGCGTGTTGGGTTTAGGCGTGTTGGGTTCGATTCTGGTAAACACAGGTCTGGGTTCACCAGAGGTTCAGTACCGAACTCAGGCCAGCTGGGTTTGGCTCTGGTGAACCCAGGCCGGGGTTCACCAGAATCAAACCCAGGCCTGCTAGTGAAGTTAAAACTGTTAAAATTTATATATACCCTCCCCCAGCACCCAAGTTTTTTTAAAGTGACGCATACGCACCCACACCTATGTGATGTAAGCCAGAAATGATTGCAAATTGAAAAGCTGAAAACAGAGGAATACTTCCATAAAGTTTCTACTAAACTAGAACCATAGAAGTCCTCATATAATGTCTCCAACCATCATTTAGAACATAGTTTTTCCATGGCTTCTTCATCCTCATAAATAAAAAAACACAAGGAATGTTATAAGAGCCCTCACGGGAGTGCCATATCTTAAAAAAGGATAGCTGGGAAAACAAAAGTAGGTAAGGGTGCAGAAAAAAGTAGAATTTTTAGAAACATCTTTAGATTGAATAGAAAAAGACAGGCTTGAGAAAGATATTCCATAAAAAATAACATGATGAGATATATAAAGATCGTTTTTAACGTGATCAAAGCACCAATACCTTTTATAGTTTGGAGTTTGGACTATAACAAAAAAAATGCATCACGTGGTTTCGTAATCCAATTTATGGGAATGTTATAAGAGCCCTCACAGGAGTGCCATATTCCCGGAAGATGGATCAAATCTTGCTAGAAAAGGCACTAAAAAGTACAATAAAACCAAATAGGCAAATTGTTCTCCATCATTTCGGCCTTCACATCCAATCCAAGTTCCTTCAAAAGATTTATAATTCTATTTTCTGGATCTTGGTAAAAGATTGTATTGCCAAATCTCATCCAATATGCTAGGTCCTATGATGATCATATTGCCTTCATACTCTGTGAATATGTAGATGATGGAAAAATACCTAACAACAATTCATCAGTGTGGAAGGTTCGCTAAATTATGTACAAATTTTTTTTGTCCTTGCTATGTGATTATCGACCCTAATGCATGCACAGCTTGCTCATCCTTATCTTTGTTACCACTCTAAGCAACAGAAATCATCCTTCATTCAAATTCCTATTACGGTATTACCTTAAACTAGTAAAATCATACTACCCCACTAATCTTTTATTGTTCAAATTGGTCTCAAACAAACACCCAGCACATAGAGAGCAAAATTGTATCCCACCTCATTAGCAACTTGGTTTTCTCCTGAACGACTGAAATTTGGCTACGATATCTCAATACTTCTAAAGGAGATGGTTATTCTTCAGCATTATGCAGACATCATTATCGCTAAAGATGACTTTTAAAGCATCTGAGAAGCTAAAACCCAAGCTTAAACAATTGTTGAGATGAAGGATCTTGAGCCGCTTAAATACTTTTTGGGCAGAAGATACATATTCATCAAAAGGACATCATATGAAAGGTGATGTTAATTACCAAGCGAAAAGGTTAGTGGCACCATTGAGGTGCTTCCATTAACTAAAAAGTAACTGTAAAAGAACCGCAAGACACAAAAGGGGACATGTAATTACCTCATTTTTATCATTCTCCATCAGTTTGTCTACTAGGTGGGAACCGATAAATCCAGCTCCTCCAGTCACCAAAATCCGCATTTTAGGCTGTCATTATCGATGATGGCAGATTAGACAAAACAAAGTGAAAATGGAAAACAAAAATGTTAAAAAAACAGCTGTATTTTCCACCAAAATAATAGGATGTTTTATAACAACCCACTCCAACCCAGGGATTCTATCACAAAATTACCAAAAAAATGTCCTGAAATAAATTGTTGCAAATTACAGATCTCAGATGTGGCATATTGCCAATTACTAGACATACACTAAATGAATGACTTACAGGAGTAGTTGAGCCAAACTATTCTCAACTGATTAAGTTATAGTTACTTATCAGTATAAACCTCTGGTGAACTTTTAGTTATGAACAAAGATCTTAGATGCTGAGTTGTTTATGATAGCATCATTTGATAAAAGAGTTATTCGACTTAGCAAATTAACATGAACCATACTAAAGGGTGAAGAATGTCAATACCCATCCTTAAATAGGAAATGCAAAAAAACTAAAGCCTAAAGTGTTCAGTTTGAATGTAAACTTTAACTTTTGAAGAAAGACAATACGCAATAAAGTATGCTATTTCAAGAATCAACCAACAAAATTTTCAAAGAGAGAACTCAAGAAGACATTTGTTCAGGGGCGGAGACCAAATGTTGTGCACCGCAAAACCCATCTCTCTCTCTCTCTCTGCCAGCCTGTTCATTGCCCCACACCACACACACACACCTGTGCCCACCCTAATTTGGATTTCTGGCTCTGCCGCTGCATTTGTTCAAATATGTTCCCACTAGAAAACAGAAAAATCAAATGGCAGGTATCACAATTTTCATAAAATGGAAATTTACGTTCAAACTATCTCATCTCATGTTTGTTCAAGAGGAAATCATTCTTACAAATTTAAGCAAACAGCATTTCCATTCTAAAGGCAAGATTCTACAGGCGCCTCTGATTCTAACAAATCTCAGCAATAAATAACTGTTTTCAGCAGAAAAAAATCTGCTGCGAGAAGTTGGCATTATCATGATCACCATTCAAAGAAGCACTGTAGTTCCATAACAGAAAAAAAAATAAAAATAAATGGGACAATCAAAATGTGGCAAGTTCACTCCCAGTGCAGAACTAAATTTCAGCATCTCCCACGGTAGACTGGATGCAAATCAGTAAGCATCCATGAATCTGAAATCAAGCTGTAAAAGAAAGACAATATCCACGGTAGACTGTATTTCTCATAAACGATTATAAAACATAGCCAGTTGATTATACCTGACAAAATTTGGAACTGCGTAAAGGAGACGGCATTGGAGGTGGCTTCGAAGATATGTGATGTGAAGCATGGTTTTCTGTACCATTTGAACTGGTCATCTCTAAAATCTGTAGAAAAGAAAGAGATCCGATTTCAATGAAATAAGGCCACCTTTGCATTTGAAAAAAGGGCATATCCAAACACCAATCCAACAGACATCAATTGAAAATCAGATAAACGCAATCATCAACCTAGAACGTGTTTCTTCCACGTCGAATCCAACTAGCCAAATTCAAACTCCAATTTCCATTCCGATAACTCGATAGAGTCCACAACCCAAAGAACACAAAAGAGAAACAAAATCAATCAAATCTCACGCCAAAACCCCTTGGTAAACCTCTCAGCATCTCCCAACCACTCTAAACCAGGAACAGAACAATAATTTCTATCAAAACCAACTCGATCAAACTGTAACCACCCAAAAATAAACTCAAAATTCACCACCCACGAATCAAAACCGATCAAAACACGACCAAAACAGAAACCCCACATCTCAATTCGATCATAAAACACGAAACGAAACCGATCATCACAAGCAAACGCCAAGCAACACACTACACAAAGCCGATCGAATTCTCGCACATACCAGCACGGATCAAATAACCAACACAAGCCCAAATCGATATCTCGGACACTACGAAATCCTAGCACAGTGGGGAGACCTTAAAATACAGATCGAGAGAAGGAAAAGCCTACCAACTAAAGCAGAGACCAAAATCTTCGGATTGAAGCAAGGCAGAGGCAACCAAACGAAAGCAACGAATCACCAGGATCCACCAACAGGCTCTTATACTCGTTGCTTCGAAAGAAACCCACCCAAATTCGAACCCAAAAATCTCTCGAAAAATCTCCAAAGTTGGAAATTATGGTCAATGAGATCTGTTTTTCTTGAAATGTAATCTGTAATTACGAGGGGAAGATGGAGACACTTACCATGGGAAAGGGCGTAATTTGTACGGGTAAAAGTAGCGGTAAAAAAAATAACACAAGGACTCTCTCTCTCTCTCTCTCTCTCTCTCTAGATTACTTGGAGTTTCATTCAGGGTCAGGTATGGATCTAATTCCAACCCATGTTGGATCCGGTAGAATCATTCCGTGACGTAGGTAGGGGTGTCAATGGATCCGGTTTGAAACTGACCCGACCCGTATCATGTCCTATACGGTCAGGGTTTGGTGATAAACAAGGACCAACTAGAATTTGGGTCGGACCCGAAGGATCCGATTAATATATGGAGCGGTATGGTTTGTAAAATTTCATACTAGACCCGGGCCAGACCCAAGTTCAGACTAAGATCCACAAATTTTTAAATTAAAAAAGATAAAAAATATTATTTTACGGGGCATGGTCTGGGTCAAGTTTATGGAATCCTTATAGGATCCGGGTATGGTTTTTTTACGGTGAGTCTGATTAGACCTGGATACAGACCCGGTGCCATCATCTCAAATCAGGTCTGGGTTTGGTTCCACCTGAGTCTAAACCGACACCCCTACATGGGGTGCAAATGGGTCAGATTTGGACCAGATCTTACTAGATCCAAAGAGAAGAGGTTGAATCCAAATCCAAAATACATGTGGTAATACTGAATCTGAAAAAGAACAAAAACAAGCTATTTACATGTAAAAAATGCAAAGGCTCTGATTTTGATTCGGATCAATTTTAGATCTGACTTAAAATGCTGACCTGAATCCGAAAGTAATATGATTGAACAGATTTGAATCCAATCCGAATGCATATAAAAGATTCATTTCCAAAAATAACATGTTGAACTCGAATCAGATATTCAACAGTATCCGATCCATCTGCAGCCCTAGCCATCAGAGCTCTATAACGAAAAAAGAAGTCCCATTAATTATTTGGATCAGACCTGTGAAGCCCAGTTAGCACGTGGAGCAAGGTATGGTTTATGAAATTTCATATTAGACTTGGGTCCAACGAGAGTCCTGATTAAGATCCGCATTTTCTAATATAAAATGTGTAAAAAATTAGTGTTTCGCCATGTGTAGTTCAGGTCTGCTTTGTGTTATCTTGGTATTGTTTTGCCTTTGAGAGGGTCAATCGGATTCAGACCCGATACCAACACCTCAAAATCGGATTTGGGTCCAATGAAAGTCCAACCAGTTGATACCCGTACTTTCTTTCCTCTCATTTAGTTTGGGTTTCTTTATTCACTAACCAGTTCCGTAATGTGAAGGAATTGACTTAGATGCTATGCTGTAGCATAGAGATGCAAATGGGTAGTATCCACCCGCAACTCGTTTATATAAAGGCCTTAAAAATTAATGTGTCGTGTCAACCCGTCAACCTATCAACCCTCACTTATTATACGAACCCGTCAACCTGCAACTTATGTCGTGTCGACCCGACCCGTTTAGTAAACAGGTTAACCATGTCGTGTCGGGTTACCCATTTAATAAATGGGTGTGTTCGTGTTTGCCACATCCGACCCATTTAATAAACGGGTCGTGCTCGTGTTGAGGTATTCTGACCCGCCAACCCACTGACCCGACCCGATTGCCACCCCTACTCGTGATCTCATTGATAGTTAAGGCTGTCAATGAGTCGGGTATCATAAGTGACACAATAACACGCCACTTAAAGGGCATGTTAATTTTTTTTGCTATGTCACAGTGACACGCCACTTGAAAGGCGAATCATGGGTGACACGAGTTGGACAAGTTATGGCACATTGACACAACCATGACATGTACAAGCATTAATTTAATATTTGAGATATTATTTTATTATTTTTTAATACAACTTTAATTAAAATACAATTTAATATACTAAAAACATTAAAAAAGTAACTTTTTATTGATTAAAATATTAAAAAAAATTTGCATCGCCGTCTCTTATTTTTGAAAAAAAAAAATCAAAGATGCGTGTTAAACTCGACTCACCTATCAGATTCAAACGACATCTTTGTGATATTTTTTATTTTTTGGAAAGCCACAATTTAATGATATTTATATGAAGTCCCTTGCAAGTTGTTCCTCGTGGGAACATGAGCATCAGGTCCTCCAGAGTCACGGTGGTTGCCAAAAATAAAATAAAATAAAAGAGTGAATCTATCATTTTAGCTTATACTGACAACAGAAGAAGCCTTTTTTTTATTATTAAGGAATGACTCTTTTACCTTTAAGAAATGTTTGGATTGGTGGAATTGAATTCCAAACCCATCAGTTTTTTTTTTCCTATTTTTCATGAAAGATTTCTTGACATAATTGGATTTCAGGTCGCCCCAATTTCATTAACCAAACACAGGCTCTGTTTGGGAGCCATTGTTGGCAGTGGTGATGAAATCAGTGGATTTCTCAACAACCAACAACATTCTCATGATGACATCTGCAATTTTATAACACCATCACCCCTCCCATATCTGTCTCCTCTTCCAAAACTGTGACTCTAATCGCCAAAGATGATTGAGATTTTGTGAATCATGTTAAAGTGATAGACTCAAGATCCAGTGTTCATCCAAGATCCAATGTGAGTGCAGAATCCCACAATAAATCAGCTTCCAATGTAGAGAGTTGAATTCTTCAATTGAAATGTGATATTCAAAATGTGAAAAATGAAAAAAAGAGCATGATGAAATATCTAAATCACATTAAGTTTCTTGCAGACTCTCTTTGTGATGTCGATGAAGTTATGTCTAATACGGATTTGGTTCAATTTAATCTGAAAGGTCACTTGAGACTATGAAAGTTTTATTACAATTCTTACTGCGTCCTCCCTGAATAAGCTCCCTAAATTTTTTGAGATTTATGATCTATTGTTGAACCAATATATAAAAAACTCCAAGTGTTAAATCCTAAATCTCCTCAATAAATAAAGGCTTCTACCACCTTCTTTTTTCAAAGAGGGTATGGTCGAGGTTGTGGTAGTAGAAGAAGAGGGGCTGACCATTTTAACCCCTTCTTCCAAAATTTTCAAAAGTTTGGTGCTAAAGATAATCAGGGGCAGTGGTGGTAGAGATGGGTAAGTAATTTGTCAGTTCTGTGGTCACAAAAATTTTAAAGCTATGGAAAAATTAAAGAATAATAAATCTATTTTATTTCTTATTATGCAGATAGCAAAAGTCATAAGTTATCGTTTGATAAAGCATACTTTTCTGTGCAAGCTCCATTAGAGCTAATACATGTAGATCTATGGGTCCCGCATCATTGCCATCCTGTGAAGGGTATCGGTTTTACCGGTTGCTTGTTGATGATTTTTCAAATTTTACATGGTTGTTTGTTAGTAAAAATGTTTGATGCTCTTCCATGTGTTGATAAATTATTTAGAATTGAGAATGATGGGACTTACCTGGATTTATAAAATCATCTTTGAAATTATGGGAACATTATTTGCAGGCTCTGACCATCTTTCGCGTGACGAGGAGGTAAAAATGAAGCAGTTTTTTTTATCTATGTAGCTCAAATCGCAGCACCGTAGATTCTAATATGCAAATAAAAACAAGAAACGTGTATAAGCACCTAATTCAAAGAATAAATAAAATTAGAATAAACAGATTAAAGATCTGAAAAATACAATTTTCAAACTCGAGGGTTAGTTTTATCGTTCAAGCTTCTTTTTGTTTGTTAGAACTTTTACGTAGGTATGAGTGTTCTTCAATGGCTTCAAGACAGAGTGTCGGTAGAACTGAAATAGACGTCATCTTGAAGGGCCATAACTTGGGTATCTAATTTCTCGATGATCAGGTTATATGGGTGAGCTTATATTTATAAAGTTCAAACAAGACATGGATCACCAATTTTTTTGTGTCCATATCTGATCTAAATGGATATAGGTTTATCCTAGATGATGATATGGCTTATCCAAGAGATTCCTCTTGAAAGAAAGACTCGTCCAAGAAGAGTCCTCTCACCCTAAAAGACGTATAAGATGGTTGGGATCGAATAAGGATAAGTCGCGTCTTATCCCTACGTTCGGTACAATGGACGATGAAAGGATTGTGGTGTCTCCTAGCAGACAACAGTCTTGTTCTACCATCCTGTAGCAGACGATAGTCCATTCTGATGTCCAGTAACAAACGACAATTCAAAGAGTCGTCTTCGAGATGGAGGGATGTTTGGTTCCTGCTTAACACCTGAAAACACTTGTTTTAAAAGATATTAACATTTGTGCATCATAAAATTTGGGTGTCTACATATGCCCCTCTTTGTTATTAATTGATGTGATTCAGTTTATGACAAAGAAGTAAACACTCAAGACTTAGAACACTAGGTTGTTGAGACTAAATTTAGTTATGCCAAACGAGGTCGGACTAGTGTTTGAAGAAAAAATGAATTATCGAGATCGTCATGGTCTCTCTAAAAGAGGTCGATGCCAACATCTGAAGGGAGGAGTTGGACTATCGAGATATTTATGGGTCTCACTGAGCGAGGTCGGATTAGTCTAAGGACAACTATATTATCAAAACCATTTGGTGGTCTTTTTTAGCGAGGTTGGTGCCAGTGAAGGGACAATTGGATTGTCAAGTCCATTTGGTGATCATGCCGAGCGAGGTCAGTGTGAGTGCCAAAAAGGAAAAGAACTAAAATGTTGAGACCTTTATGGGTCTCACCGAACGAGGTCAGATCGGTTCATAAACCACTTTATTTGTAGTAGAGAGAGAAAATGTTGGGCTTTAGGCAGGGGTAGCATAAGAGAAATGTATCTCTCTTTAATTTTTTTAGGCCTGTTTTTATTTTTTATGCTTTTTGATTATTTTCTTTGTGAGAATTTGTGATAGTGAGCACTAGGAGTCCTGCACCTTTTCTGGGTTCATAAATAGTTACCCCAATAAGGCTTTAAGGTGGAGATACCCTTCCTAAAATGATCAATTTGAATGTAATACTTCCTACCCTAGTGAAAAATCAAGCATACTTCGGTTAGGTAGCACCAAAGAGAGGAAAAATTATTTTATATACTCCTCAAACTCAAGATGCCTATGGCTAAAATCATTGATGCATGTAATGAACCTTTATGATATGCAGTGAGACTCATGTGTTTGTGATAGAGTGGGTAGCCTACGATAGCTATAAATGATTGATCATATAAGGTCATGGATATTTTTTCTTTTTTAAAAAATTAGAACCTTCCTAACAATTTTATTCTTGCACTTGAGATTCCTAAACTTTAGACTTTCCTCCTCAAAGGTTGATCTAAGATAGCAGCACTCGATTTCACTAGTAATTTTCTTATCTAATTCTGCTTTGGTTTCAAACAATTAGTTATAGAGACATGAGATTAGGTGTTAAAGCATTTATATTTGGTCTAATGATCTCCATTAAGGCTTGAACTCTTGAGGACTAGGGTTTGATGAGAATGTATTTGAGCACACCTCTTGCCCTTAGATAACTTTTTTGGAGTCTTTGTTTTTAGTTTGGAAGTGCTTATTCCTCACTTTTGTCATCTTTTAACCTGAGGTCTGGTAACTATGAGTCTCATGGCTTCTCGGTCCAGGAGGGATGTCGTTATCTATCCAACTTTGCCTCTAAAAGCTATATGACTAAAGCCTTCCACCTTGCCATGAGCCTAGAGGTAAGTAATTACTTTTTCCTAGCACACGTCTTTCTATTCAACCCTCTACCCCTAAGGCAACCTCATGACTGAAGTGCCACCTTGTCATGGGCTTGGAGTATGTATTAGCCTAAATGCATTGTTCTTTTTCGTGCTTTGCTTTTTTTTTTATATATATAATTTTTTAATATTTTTTCTATCGAGATAAAAGAAAAAGACTCCTCAGAAGGCCAACATATGAAGAAGATTTGCATCAAAGATATTCAACACTTAACTCTTTTCCTTGATAGTTGATTGTCGTGGTGGGTTTCACATGCATTACACTTATACATTGATAATGATCTCATGCTCTTATAATTCATCTTTATATGCTCGTGAGCTATAATCATTAGATTAAAGTACCTTATCCTTACTATGTCACTTATCTTTTTCTAAGACTTAAATGTCTTATATAGTATACTCTCGAGTACAAAGACCTATTTTAAAGGAAAACCATTTTAAAGTGAGTTGAATCTATTTTAGGAGAAGATCTTTGACCTTTAATGATTTTTAAATGATATGTCAAGCATCATGATGAAGCTCTATCCTCCTGTGACTGTAGGAGTCAAGGTAATTTGGATTGTCAACACCGTTCTCGATCTTGTCGAATGAGGTTGGACTAGTTCAAGGACAACTGGAATGTGAAGACTGTTTTGTGGTCTCGTCGAACAAGGTCAGGCTAGCGTCCGAGACAACTGGGATATGGAGACCATTATAGGTTTCACCAAACGAGTTCTGCCTAGTGTTCAGAGGTAAACTAGGCTTTCAAGACCACTTGGGTCTCGTCGAACAAGGTCAAGCTCGTTTGGAGATTTGTATGCTTAGTTACTAGAGGTTCCTTCTTGTCTAAGAGATTTGAACTTTGAATAACTTTACGATAACTTATCTCTGGGTTTTGCATAGGTTCAAACTCTTTTGACATGCTCCCACATGATTTAGATAAAAAAGCATAATTGAGAATGATAAAAAAAAATAAAAGAAAAGGGTTTGACAAAAACTTTTTTAGTCTTGTCAACAAGAGTAACATGCTCCTTCAACGAAGATGATAGTTTGGACCTTAAAAATATTTTTTTTGGATTTTCAAAACTTTTTCATTTTTTTAAGGGATTTTTTGTTTTTCGAAAATGACTATATACAAAGTCCTAGTTCTAAAAGCTTACTTGGGATTGTGGGATGGTGACCCGTGCAAGATGTCATTTTTTCTCTATACCATTGTGATTCTGTCCTGACCTGTGATCGCTTTTTTTTTTTAGCACGTTGGTCTTTTCAAGAAGGAGAGAAGAAGAAACTCGAATTGTTGTTTGTTTTTTGTGAACTCAAAAATGAGTAGATGCAATGGAAGTGCCAACCGTATGCTATCTTCTAGGACGGGTCTCTCTATTGAGTTGACGATGATTGACCTCTTCCTCAAGTAATCATTCAAGACCCATGTAAACTTTTTTCTTTTACCTATTTTTTGTCTGTTCTTTTGTAACCTAGACCTTGGGTTTTCATTTTAGGTGCGACTAAGAGTAACTATGTGATGCCTTACTGGTTTTTACTCAATCCTTTGAAAGATTGATACCTCGTGTACAAAGCGATTCTTCACTCATTAAAGCAAGACAAAAGAAGGGGTGGAGGGAAGCCCACCCAAAATAAAAGGACTTAGATGAATTGCAGGGACAAGACACCAAACATAAGGGCGGATGAGGAGGTAGATTGATCTAGCCCCAGCAGAGCCTAAGAGGAACGGGGTTGAGTAAGGATTCAAGACACCAATGGAAGAAGGGGGGTTCCGAGAGACAAAGCCAAGGATAATGTCTATAATACTAAGATGACACGTTAAGATGGGGGAGGGAGTCGAGGACAAAGCCAATGACGGGCAGGATCAGTGGCGGAGCCAGGGGTGGGCATGGGTGGGCAGTCGCCCACCCTAGAATTTGAAACCGAAAAAAAAAATACTGTGCCTCCAGCGATATTTTGTAAAACAAAGAATCTGATTTTAACTCTTGTATGCTAATGCCTACCGTTATGTGTGTTTTAATTTGTCTGGTGTGTGACAAACAGAAAATAATTATATGTTTACTTTTAATCCAGCAATTAATCTGTTCTGGATATTATCGTCCACGGTGTGTTGTCATTTAGATGTTTGTTTTAGGTGGCGAGCACTCGCCCAGGACAACAATCAGCAAGTGGTGCTGACACGTTTATGTCTTCCTGTGGCAGCGACCTAATCTGGACCCACGTCTGTCACTCCCCGAGTTCGAATCTGCATTCAACCGGGTTCTAGATTGTGTGTTTTAAGCTTTAGAAGTTGCTTTAGGAAAGCAGTGTAATGTTCTGGTTTCTTGCTGTTTATTTGAGCTGAATGTATGCAAGACTGATCTCAAATGATTTGAGTATATTGTGATAAATATTGTTGATTTTTTTTACATTGATAACCAATCGATTTCAATATAATTCAAAGGCTTATTTAAGTTTTATCTCTTCGACTGTGCCTCCAACGAATTTTTTTTTGCTCCGCCATTGATCCGAATAAATGGATCGTCCTTCAAGACCATAGCATTGTCCCCGATACCCGAGGTCTGCCCACCCAACAAAAAACTCGTGGCTCCGCCACTGGGCAGGATGATGGAGGTGTTAAAGGAAGCCCAATCAAAAAGCAGATTCACCACACAAGGTTGGGCATCTTAGAAAATTGTGGAGGCCATTATGGGAGGACATGAGGAAGACAATTGACCTTGGCCAGTTGAGGTGGCATCGGCAATAAAGGTGAGAGTGACTGTTCTTTCTCCATAATTTGAACCCCCCTCATTGAAGAAACCTTGCGGTGCAATATGAACATTCAATCCTAGCTGTTCAATGTGGTTTCTTAAATCAAGTAATAGGTTTGGTGATGAAACTTTTCAATGTACTGAGGCATAAACATGTCTCTTGTTAGGAAGATTTTTTTATTTTTTTTTTAAAGATAATCCAAGGGAAAAAACCCATTACCGACCACACATTGGCTGGTCTCCGGTTGGTAAAACCCGCGAGGTCCCTCCTGCGCACCGGGGAGTATGCCTAGCTTCAAGGGATGCCACCCATGGGTTTTAATGATGTCCTGTTAACTTGGTGACATTCACAAGTAGCCCCTACCAGATGAGCAGAGCCCTTGTGGGCCTGTAACTAAGATACTTATTAAATGAAGGAATCAGACACAAAATGTACATGTAATCTCAGACTGTTCAAAGAAGATGAATCGGTGTTGTCAGGGGCGTAGCTAGGATTCATGTGGGGGGGGGGGGGGAGGGGGGGCAAACAGGGGTGTAGCAAAAAAAAAAATATTTGTGCGATAGTCGGGGGTTCGGGAGCAGCGCCCCCGATTTTTTTTTTTTAGATAAAATAAAAAATGACTACAATTATTAATAAAAATCTATTTCATATGGACAAATCAAACTATTTGCTGCAGTCGGGGCTGGGCTAGGACTGGGCTGAGCTACAAAAATGGATAAAAATCTATTTCAAAAAAAAAAATTTAACTGTTTCGGGAGGCAGGACTGGGCTGTTGTGAGCTGATACCATATCCACCATAAGAACATTACGATGAATATTACTAGATTTTCTTTGTTCTGTTTGGGTGCTGGCAGTTGGGGGGAGGCAATTGAGATGGATTTGTTAAATTCTAGCTGGAAATTTCAAATCCATAGCATTCCAAACATAGCCTTAAAGAAGGGGACAATTGCCCTCTCAACCTACCGAAAAGAATGTGGAACTTTTATATCATAATTGGATTAATGATCTTTAAAAATATGAATTCAACAAAGATATTAGAGATCAAATTGGTGAGAAATTGGTAGGTGCTTGTCATTGTCAAATTTTGGTGTGCAGTGTTCACTAAGGTCAAAAACATCTCCCTCACTCCATTTTGTCATATGGATCTATTAAATTAAGCATAGTTTGTTTGCTAAAATTCATACCTTAGATCATAATTTTTCAAATTAAAATCAATTCCTGAAATTTTGATGAGTCATTGCTTTTGTAGGCTGTTGGAAATCTTCACACACATCTCGATCATATGATATAAAAAAAAACTATGTTCCATTAAGCAAACCATGCAAATCACATCTACAAGCTTTTATGATCATTCAACAATGAGATGGCTTTGGATGGGTGAATGCGAGGGCACACTAAAACTTGGTGTACACTTACCAACTACTTTGGATTTGGCTAGAGAGAGAGAGAGAGAGAGACCTGTGGGGTTGGATTCGGATCATAGATCCTTCAGTTATGATAGTGTGATCTAACCGTCCAGCTATCTTATTCGATCCCAACTTCACATGTATGTTCATAGCTAAGAGGAGATAAATTTAGACCCAAAAATCAGTGGCTCTACATAGCATCTTATGCCAGATTAAGGGTGCAAATGGGTCAGATTCATCCCGGATATTACCAAATCCGAAATGTAAACAGTAGATCTGAATCTGGATCCAAATCTAAATCAGATCTGATGAGGTAAGGCTGAATATGAATCCAAAATGCATGGTAATATTGGATCCAGAAAAAATATAACAAAACAAGGTAGTTACATGTATAAAATGCATTCAGCTTGAATTTTGATTCGGAACAATTCCAAATCTGCTTAAAATGCTTTTCCTAATCTGACTCGAATTCGAAAATAATCCGATTAAACAGATCTGGATCAGATCTGAATGCACATTCGGATTTTACTTAAAGGATTCAAATCTCGAAATAACATGTTGGACTGGGATCGGACATCGGACAATATACAATCCCTGTGCCGGACTGTCCAACTAAATTGGATTTCCTTGTGCATAGATATGGATGTGGGTGGGTCAGATATAGGCACGTTACTGAATTCAACCTATTCGGATTTAGTGCAAGATGGGAAAGGCTCATACAAAATCCAGATCCGTCTAGCCCAAATAGCTAAATTGAAATATGTAATTGGATTGGGATTGAGATGTAAAACTCTAATTTGCATCTGAACTAAACTCATACCCGTATATTTGCTTTGCTTAACCCGAGTAAACGGATTTGGATTCAGTTAAGCGTTCAACCCAAACCCAAACCCAAACCCAAACCGTAGATCAAAACTCATTCTAGTCCATCTCGGAAGACCTTAGTAAAAGTTGAACTTCCTCCGTTTTAAGGACAATCTAGTCATTTCCTCTTTTAAGGGCAATCTAGTCATTTTCACTTGAAAAGTTGGACTTCCCCGTGACCAAAATCCGAAAAAGATTTGTTAACGGAAATCAACGCAGCTTTGGCATTATTTGTTTGTTTCCGATTTTACCCCTACACGTGGATTGGGATTAGGGGACTCCACAACTACGCACGCTTAAAAGCACGTGATGAGTGGTGACAAGCACGTGATTACCTAAGCTACATTTGGATCAGGGGTATGGATCCGAACCATAGTCACAAATATCGGTTTTTTATATTTTTTTGTTTAGGAGGAGTAACCCCCTCGGGTGGCCCTACCTTACGTGGCCTACCTCTAAAAACTACGGACACATCCATGCGCCAGCGGGGTTTGATTCAGCGCCTTCATTATAACATCCTCACAACCAACCTGCTGGCCACATGCCGTGGTTTTTCTTTTTTTTATCCTATAGTGAGATTTCAAAAGCAAATATACCCAAAAAAATGTGAAGTATCATGTTTTGATCAAGATATTATCACGATATTAACATTTATGTATTTTAATATTGTTACTTTTTTTTTATATTTTATATATTTTCTAATATATCTCTAAATTGTAAATGCAGAAATATTTTACTGAGATTTTTTTTAAGAAAAAACATATTTTTTAATTTATCACGAGATTTTCTTTTACTAAGAAAATCCCAAAGACAAGATTTAATTGTGACTATGATCCAAATAAGTCGGATAAGTGCTGGATCATAGTTGATGCAGATCCAATTTTTATTTTGAAAAGGTTAATCCCAATCCATAAATTTCTCTATTAACAGTATACCTGGAAAAAGAGTTTGAAGCATGGGTTTTGCTAGTAAAAAGAAAAAAGAAAAAATGTAAATATATTAAAAAATCCATTAAACGACATTGATTTGAATTGCGGGAATCCAATGTCTATAAACGTTTAGGTTTCAGTGATGCGAAAATTCATGGCCATAAACTCACCAAATTTTATCGACACAAAGAGCTTTTTTTTTCACTGGA
Source organism: Nuphar pumila (assembly GCF_984573655.1). Taxonomy (NCBI): domain Eukaryota; kingdom Viridiplantae; phylum Streptophyta; class Magnoliopsida; order Nymphaeales; family Nymphaeaceae; genus Nuphar; species Nuphar pumila. Next base: position 29,077,705 of record NC_143252.1, on the reverse strand, counting down.
AAACATTTTCCAAGGGTTGATACCTAGCAAATGGGCCATGTTGAACAAATCTACGAGGTTAGATTGAGTCATACCACTGTGATGGTATCCCATGCGGTAAGCGGTGTCCTGTGTCAAAGGCCCAGGATCGAATCCTTCTACCACATGGGGCGGCTGTTGTTCTGGTAGGGGTCCGCCTAACCCCAGCTTGCCATAAAAAAACAACTTTTATTTGCAGTAAATCTATATCCAAATTTCATATATTTATATAAACTGGTATTTTCTTGAGATTCTCCAAAAAAAAAATGCACTTTTCAAAGCGACCACTACAAGGTACGTAGTTTAACTAAGTTTTTGTCAAATGCATTTACTCATATCCCAGCTCCTAGTTTTCAAACTGGGTCTTAGTGTAAAGTCTATGAATTTTCTAGATTTTTTAAAATAATAAGGGGTTATCTTGGTATTTTTCTGGATAATTAATTGGCAGTTAACTATCAATTATATTTTGGATTTTATCAGGTTATTTGATAATTGTTTAAGACCTACGAGGTTTTAAAAAAATGTATTTGGATTTGGATCTTGATAAAAGATCCACAAGGATTGATCCCACAAAATACCGTTCAAATTGTCCAATTGGAACACCTAAGATCCACTGAATCTCAAAGTTTAATTGAGTTTGGATCAAAAGAGGGAGATCTGAATTTTATAAACCAATATGTTAAGTATTCAGATTCATTCAATTGAACTTGGTCCAAGTTAAAATTAAACTTTGAATTTGAATCTAGGAAGAAATCCAGGTTACTCAAACCATAGGTTTGGGATTTAGATCCATGATGTGAATCCAATCTCAAAACAAGTTAGATCCAAAAAAGATCCAAAGTGTTAAACACATTGGGTTTAGAAGTGGACCCGCTTAGACAGACCAAGTCTAAATAAATAAATATATAAAATATATATACATGATATATATAATTGATCGTAGATCCTTACACCCCTCCCTCTCACTCTTGATGGATCCAACCCAACCCGATATCCTCCACCGAACCACATCATCTCACACCCAACCCCCTAACCCCACTGCCGTACGCACCATCCTAAACTCTATAACGCAAGTGCGAAGCATTGTTCTTGTCGCCAAACAATGTTGGTTGGCCCACCAACCGGATAACCCTTGTGCTAGTTTTCTTCTTGCTAAATATGGGGATCCAACTCTTATTCCGGTTCATTTGGGAACCCGAGGTTTGGCGCTCTCGCACTTGCGTAAATCGTGATTGAGGGCTTTAGCCTGCTTTAGAGACCATTTTGAGGTCTCCGGAAATATTGGTAAGTGGTTGCAGTGGGTGTTGGCACCAAGCGGAGAGTTTCTCACCAAAAAAGTCTATAGATCGTTGCTTCTGCCAGAGGCTTATTGTTTGCCCGAGGATGTGCTTTGGGCGAAGGGTCCTTCCCCCCGTTCTCGAGTCCTGGCTTGGTTAATTTTGCACGATAGGATCTAGACCCACAGTAATTTAAAGAAGTGGGGCATTCAACTCCCGAGTTGGTGCGTGCTTTGTCAAGTTGCAGAAGAATCTACGTTTCACTTGTTCTGGTCTTGCCCAATATCTATGGAAATCTTTAGCAGGATCTGGAGGCATCCGGAGGTATTTGTTAAGGAGGAGTCCTTTGCGCTAGATCTGATCTTGGGGCCAGTTTGTATTAGGCGCAGCAAGAGGTGGAGGTTCATCTGGCGGACGTGGTTGCTTACTTCTTGGTGGTTTGTTTGGATGGCGCGAAACGATGCTCATTTTCATCATATTCGAGTTAACATTCAAAACCTGGTGCATAAAATCTTGGTAGATGTTTATGCGATCTTGCGTATGCATCTTAATGATCTTCCACTCCCTCCTGCTGATGCTACCTATCCTTTGTCGCAATCTGGGCAAGCGGCTCCGGCGTGAGCCCATTTTATCTGTCTAATGTTCTTTTCTCTTGTTCTTTCTTTATTTGTTTTGGCTTTTGTTCTTGTTCAGTTCATGGGTTCAACAATTTGTTGATCTTCATGAGTGGTAATGTTGAATTACTTTCGGCTCTCTCTCTCTCTCTCTCTCTCTCTCTCTCTCTTTCTCTCTTACATGCACACCCCACCACCACCTCCACTCTTTCCGGCGAGCCCCAGCCCGCCGGTAGTACCCTGATGCTAGAACCACTTCCGGCCAACCTCCTCCTCCACCGGTTTTCCCTCTGCCGTATGCAGGTCAGGCCCTCTCCCAAGCCCCTTTCTCTTCTTCTTTCAACCTTTTTTCTGCCGCCCAACCGCCACCATCACTACAGTAGGTAGTCAAAAAGACCTCCCTCTCTATGACTCACGGTAGGTGCAACCAGTGTCACCGTCGACTCCCCTGTTGTCCCCTCTCTCTGCGTGTTTTTGCCCTCCCCCGCCTTCTCCCTCTTCTTTCCTTCTGTCTGTTCCGGCGAAGCAGCACCAGCGGCTCTCCTGCTGCTGCTCCTCCATTAAAATCAACCCAGCCCAGCTCGGTTCAAGCTCAATCGAGCCCAGCTCGATTAAACCCCAACCGAGCCCTACTGCTCCCTGTTTTTTTGCTCAACCAAGTCAAGCTGGGTTCAAATTCGCCAAGCCAAGCCCCCGACCGAGCTCAGTTTGGGTTTAAACCCGGTAACGCCTTAGCCGCCACCTCCATTGAAAATTTTGTTTATCGCCAGCTTCGCTGCCAATTTCACCGAACCATGGCTCAACCTAAGCTGAGTGTCACCATGTCGGTTCTCCCACCACGGTTTGCGGCCTCGTTATGCAAACCCGCATGAGTGCTACAATCAAGCACATATGCACGTTCCCGTACCTTTAGCATAAATACCGAAGCACGAGTGAGTCATCGCCTATGCTCGGATTTGCTAAAGAATTGCATGCAAAAATACCAATCGTATTTATATTTGTATATGCATGTTTGTATCTTAATGTGTGAATGCAGGTGTATAATGATTACGATGGCATGATTTAAATTACACGTATTTATTTACATATGCATACCTTAATTTATGTAAATTGAATTTTACTTAAATAAAGCATGCATTTATTTTTGTACGCAGTTTTGCGTATGCTTGTTTTATTTAAATTACGTGTGCATTTATTTCCATATACAGTTTTGCCTACATATGTATTATTTAAATGAAGCATGCATATATTTTTTGTACACAGTTTTGTGTACACTTATTTTATTTAAATTACGTGTGCATCTATTTATGCATGCAATTTTATGTATGTCTGCTTTATTTAAATTATGCATGCATCTATTTATGTATGCAATTTTTCATCCCCTTGCTTTATTTAAATCACATGCATCTATTTAAATATGCAGTTTTACGTATGCTTGCTTTATTTAAATTATGGGTGCATCTATTTACGTATGTAGTTTTGCGTACATTTGCTTTATTAAAATTACGTGAGCATTTATTTATGCAAGAATTTTTTTGTACACTTGTTTTATTTAAATTACACATGATTTACTTATGTACGAATACTTGAATACGCTTTCACATGCCTTAATTCACTTTTTAAAAGCATGTTTGTATCTCGACTTACGAACGCATGTTTTGTATGTCAATTTAAGTTCACATGTATGCAAGATTTTTATGTTTGTATGCATCCAATACTTTGCTAAATAAATAAGAGATTTATGTTTGCATGTGTGTGAGATTTTACGTCCGTATGCATTAGATATTTTTCAAAATATTCAAGAGATTTATGTCTGCATGTGTGCAAGATTTTACGTTCTCATGCATCTGATATTTTACAAAATAATCAAGAGATTTACATCTGTATGAGTGCAAGATTTTATGTTCACATGCAACTGATATTTTATGAAATAATCAAGAGATTTATGTTCTCATGCATAAGAGATTTTGTTTTCGCATGCATCCGATATTTTGTGAAATAATAAAAAGATTTATGTATACATGTATGTGATAATTTAAGTTTGCATACATTGCATGTTTTATGAATAAAATATGGCATTTACACTCGCATGCATCAAAGATTTTATGTTTGCATACATCAAACATTTTTCTTTTAAATATAAAAAAGTTGATCTTTTTGACAATCAAATTTATGGTAATCACTATTGTACCATAAAATATGTGAGACATGTTCATACACTGATGAATAAGTTGGGGTTTATAACAAACCTTATAGTGCAACAATGCATCATACTATGAAAAATCAGATGGAAAACTACTCACGCCGCCTTAATGACACTGGTTGGAATGTTGGTGAATCATTGCTTTCTTCCATAATGCCTACCAGCAATGAAAAAGAAGATAAGATAGTTGAATGTTTTGTAAGCAATATATTAATTTGCGTTAGCAAGCGTATACGTTTACTACGATTTAATCAGGATGCATATAACAACGGATACCGATAAGGTTAAGCAAGTCAAAGCAACGATTTAATGAATGACAGTATCAAAGCAAGTGCGGTTTGATGTTTGCTTATACTGAGCATCGAGTTGTCGCTTACCATGCCAATTGTAATACACATGTCGTACATGTGTGTTGACGATAACGCTCTCATTACATCCACTAGGCTCAAAAGCGAGTCCAATAGAATTCGCTGAGAGAGTAGCGACATGCCTGCGAAAATCGCCCCCCCCCCCCACATGCAAGTAACGATGTGTTTCTGCACGCACACGTTTTCAAAGTCTATGTACAAATATCTTAGAAATACATATTACATAACATATAATATCTTACAAATCGATATACATATCGATTTGTAAGATATTGAAAATCGATATGGCAGTTCAGCATAATAACTTACAACTCGACAATACAAAACGATACTATCTAAAAGGTCGATAAACATATCGCACAATAAATTACAAATCGATAAGAAAGAAATTGGGCATAATAGCAAACAAATCGATACAATGCATATAATGAGTTAATGTAGGATACCTGATGGGGTAAAGGCCCTTCCTAGCATTTGTAAACAAGCATTCTTGTCAACAGGTCCCAACGTCTTACAAATATCGATAAGTTTTCAACCATCGTAAGAACATGATCTATCTGCAATAACCAAACAATGCCTTAATGGCACACCAGACGACATGCCTTCTTCATCGATAGCATGATGAGATGAAAAGCTACTCACGCTGCCTTAATGGCACTGGTTGGAATGTTTGTGCATCATTGCTTTCTTCCATGATGCCTAACGACAACAAAAATGAAGAGAAGACACAAGAATGTTTTGTAACACAAGGCAGGCACGAGAAGACGACAATGTGTTGTAAAACGAGATAAAAAACAAGGCGGAAAACTCGACTGGAGACGAAGGCAAAGTTTGGGTTGATAATGGGAGTTACTGTTACAGCAGATGGCGCAGGAGTTTAATGAATAGGGAACGTCTCCACTTTAAATAGTTAACATCAAACTTTCTGGATGGAGGACTTTTTTTTCCGTTTCTCGAACCGGAGTTTCAGAACTCTTGAATGGAGGATATTTTTGTCATTTCCTCAAACTTTCTGGATGGAGGACTTTTTTTTTTCCTTTTTTGTCCTTTTCTCGAACGGTGGTTTCACAACTTTTGAATGGAGGATATTTTTGTCATTTCCTCGAACCGTCATTTCAGGGCAAGAAAAGCAAGTAAGGGTGATTAAGTCTTTGCAACAGCACTAGAGTCCGATGCAAAGTTATGTCAACATACACGGGCATACGAGCCCCATGTGCATGAATACGTGGTGCTCATTCGACCCCCCGAACACAGACGTGGGATTCAGTGAATCATCAGAGGCGAACATACACCACCCTCTCAAATTTTAGGGAAAGTACAATCATTTTCTGCACTTAAATTGGTCAATTTGTCCTCTATAAATGAGGAGCGTCACTGGAAGGACAAACCTCTGGTATTGATTTCTCTAAACGGGCATGTTGCACATTTTTTTTTTCATATTTTGAATCAGCTGGTAGAGGTCTGCCTAACCCCAGCTCAATGTTGTCAGTATCAGTTTCGAACATGAATCGATTTTCAAAATGAGAATCTGCTGATTCATACTCCAACCAAATCGAGTTAAATGGACCTTTTTACTTTTTAAATATAAAACATCAATAAAACATTTAAATGTTTCAAAAATTAAACCAATTTAAAAAATATTAAAAAACAATTAAACTTTTTTTTCGTTTTTCATTCATTTTCCAATTTGTTTCCCGGTTCGATTCCTAATTCATTTTTCGTTTCCCACTTCACATGCTCCTGAAAAACCTCGTTTTCCATCTCTGTTTTTTCAAAACATTTCCCATGTTTTATTCCCTTTCAGGCAATCTTGGTTTAAATCAACTCTATCCCCTAGTATGGGATCCTATAAAATACTATTGAGCATGCTTACAATAGAACAAAATACTATTGAGCATGCTTACAATAGAACATAGTACTTGTCTTTAAGCTCTATCCCCTTGCATGTGATGCTTCAATTTAGGCGCAAAAAATGGCATCTCATCATTTTGGGCGTGTCCCGGTGACATAGCTTTTGCGATAAACATCCCCATTTCTTTAATTGGGGACTAAGCTTCAATCCATCTCTAGAGAAGAATGTAGTAGAAAATGCGTGACCTCACATCTAATATCAAACAAAGGAAGTTTAAGATGCAGTTCTCGAAGCATCTGAGATGCTGAGAAACACATACAATCTAATTAATGTGTGTGTGTGTGTGTGGTGGTGGTGGGGGGGGGGGGGGCTTATTTAGAAATGTACCAAAATATATATATATATATATATATATATATATAAAGTCAACCTAAGTTGACTTTGACTAGCCGTTGGACCCTCTCCAAAGGCTAGAAAGGCCCTCATTTAATCCCCTAGCTTTGTAAAGTGAGAGAGTGACTTTAGGTTCTTTGTGAGTGTTAAGTAGTGAGGTTATTTGTATTTTGAATTTTTTTCTTTGTATTTTTTAATTTCATTCTTAATGAAATTATTCATTCATAATACTTGTGTTACATTTTTAGTTTTTATGGTAAACTTGTATTCAAATACATCATATTTCGGTTCTTGGAATTCATTTCGGACTGCAATGGGATCCGTTCCTGACAGTATCATAAGACTATGTGGGAGGCATGACGAAATTGGAGTCCCAGAATTTTGTGAAAAGTTAATTCTAGGACCAGGTAATAACGTGGGTGCAAGCAAGACGACAAGCGGAGTGGGGTTTGAGGAGGTGGCACTGAGGTCGTCCAAACAGACTTGGGTTGGTCTGGAGGTTTGAATCCAAGAGGCAGTTTCTTTATCTAGCACAGGTTCCAGCATATCAAACAAATTGATTCATCAAATAAAACATGTCTAGAAATGAAGTTTTTTTTATTAGCATAATCATAACAGACATATCCTTTATAATTTGTACCATATCCAATAAACACACAGGCTTTTGACTTGGGAGACAATTTTCAGTTAATAGATATGAGTAACATCTGAATCCAAAAAAAATTTAAATGCTTATACCCAAGCACACGTTTCAACAGAAGCTCATATGGGGTTATGTCACCCAGATTAGTACTAAAAGTATCAACCCAAAACTTGGCACCTAGAAATGCATGAGCTAAAAGACTCATCCTTGTCTCACGCACATGCTTGTGCTTACGTTCAACAATGTCATTTTGTTGAGGAGTATGTGGGCATGTGAGCCACTGTTTTATCCCATGTATATTGAAAATTTCAGAGAAGGCCCCAATAACAAACTCTACACCTCCATCACTATGCAAAATTTTAATTTTTTTTCCAACAGATTTTCAACTAGTCTTAAAATTTTCAAAACACGGCAATGCATCAGATTTTCTGAACAAAGGAAAGATCCATAAAAAACAAGAAAAATTATCCACTAAGAGTAAATAGTAAACATATCCCTTCTCTTGAAAGAGAAGGGGCACGTCCCCACAGGGTAGCATGAAAAACTTCTCAGGAAATTCAGCTTTCTCAAATGAAAGTTTGTAAATCTTGTTTACGATGTAACTAGAGCATATATCGGTAGAAGACATCTCTTTATCATAGGAAATCAAATGTTTTTGTTCAATAGAATTTAATGTTCTAAAATTAACATGTCCCAAGCGACAATGCCAAACATCCTTAGAAAACTTAAGTGAAACACAAGCAAAGTTAACTTTACTTACGGCAACTCCATGATTCTCCTTCTTACTCATCCAAGGGTACAGTCCTCTGTTCGGTCCACTTAGGAAAATAGTCTCGTTCTTCCGATCCTTAACACAAAAACCATCAACATTGAATTCAAAAGCACAAATATTATCTAGAGAAAACTTTGCAACTAATAAAATATTTTTAATGACAGGGACATATAAAACATTTAAGAGCTCAAACTGATTTTCATGTGTGTCGCATGGTTCATCTGACAACAAAACTGACATATGACCTGGTCGTCTCATTGGCCACCATCAAACTAGACGTTCCTTGCTTGACCTTGATTGTCTTTAGCCCTAAAATTTTGAAAATTTTGGAAGGGGTTGAAACAACCAACCCCTCTTTCACAACCACGGCCATGACCACGAGCTCTTTGAGAAAAGAAGGCAGTCGTAGATGATTCAGCTTACTAGGAAGGTTTAGGGTTCAACATTTGGAGCCTCTTTTCTTGATTTAAAACGAGAACAAAGATCTCACTAAACCTAAGAAGCTTATTCAGGGTGGAGGTAGACAATAGTAATGAAACTCTCATACTCATGGGTTAGGTCATTCAAAGTAAATTGGACCAAATCACCATCGAAAACTGGCTCCTCAATAACACACACTCGGCTAAGAACTTAACATGATTCAGGTATTCTAACATGCACTTGTTCTCCTTACCGTTTTGGAGGTCATGGTTTAACTTGAGAATCCTAAGACTTGAATGAGAGGCATAGGATTGTTCCAACGCAATACACGTGCTCTTGGCAAAAGGAATACGAACAATTGCCCCAAAACAGCTTCAATAACGTGGCTTTGATCCAACTCGATGCAAGTTGGTCTGCTTTTTTTCCATGACAAATTCACAATTGATTTTGAGTGTCTCACCTTTTGTAACATATTGGCATGGCAGGGAACGTCGCATCATTATATCTGAGAACACCATAGTAAATATTTATCATGATCCAATTTGAAGGACACAAGGGAGGAGAACGCATTACATTGCACAACACGGCCAACGAGGATGAGCTTGACGTCATCTCCTCTAGCAAATGAGGAGCACCAATGGATCACACAAACTTGATGGATGCAAACACAGGTAAGAAACACGTTTTAAAGTGGTCAGTCCAAGCTGACCTACATCCACTGTGGGTCTCTCTCTCTCTCTGAGTTCACGAGATCTCTTCCCTTTTTATTAAGGTCCCCAAGAGGTACACGATTTTGGGACTGCTCTAAATATGAAGAGATCCAATTACAATAACACTCCTTATGTTTAGGAGGTATAAATATTTAAAGACTTCTTCATGAATAAGGAATTTTCCTTTCCTCTTTGCTTCAGTCTCCTTATGAGAGAGGAGTCTAGAGTTACCGGAAGTGCCATATGGCATGGGGAAGCGTGCTTTCCCGAAGTGCACGGAAGCGCCATAGGGCATGGGGAAGCATGCTTTCTCAAAGCGCGTTTTAAAAGCACGAAACGTGCTGGGAAGCGCCAAAAAAATTTGGGATGTGTTTCCCAATTTAGGGAAGCTCGCTTCCCCTTTTTTTTCATTTTTTTGTGTTTTTAACTTTTTTCATTCTTTTTTCGCTTCCCCCTTGCTTCCCGTTAGTTTCCTAGGTTGCTTCCAAGACGATTCTTGGTTCGCTTCTAAGTCGTTCCATGCTTTCCGCTTCTTAAAATTTTGAAAGTGCCTCGCTTCCCGCTTCCACTTCCCGAATCGCTTCCCCGACCGGCAACTCTCCCGCTTCCCCGACTGGCAACTCTGGGGGAGTCCTTTTACTATGTTGTCTCCAGGATGAGACTCTTGATTAGGACAATCTTCTTCACTATTGGATCTTTCCGTGGCACTGTCACGACCCTTCTCAATGTATGGACCTGGCTGATAATGGTTACATATAACTGGACTTGGATTTATCTGATCTCTCTCTCTCTCTTCTCCCTGTTTTTGTAACCCAAATTGAATTGTGTTATCTACTTAAGTATCACAAATAGACCTACTTCTAGCTCAACTACTGCCCCCAAGCATTACTACTTCTAGTAAAAATGACAATCCTAAATGATAATATTAATAATTTATGAGTATCAAATCCTAACAAATTTGCAATCATCATAACATAACTAAACACACACAGAAAACATATTTACAGATAAACAACAAAGCAGCTTTGGAATTACACTGTTCAACTACAGGATCTATGAAGTTCTCTTCTGCTTGGTATTTCTTGGCCGTAAGGTGCTTGTCCTTGTGCCTGAAAATATATTTAAAAATGAGGAACAAATCATGATGTGCAACAGAAGGTAAAAGGAAAAACGTATGAAAAGTAATAAGTTCTCCCAACGCACAGCAAATATCAACCAGAAGGCTTCTCTTTGGAAACAGTTTTAACAATATCTTTTGTAAGAACACAAATGCTGTGCGGCTTTCGACCAATTCTATGGATATCGTTCTGTATGATACAATACAGAGTATTGGCCAATAGGCCAATATGATTTATGCAAAAAATTGTTCAATAAAAGTTATCAGCATGTATTGTACTAGTCGATACTGCGGGGAACTTAAAGCTCCTGCCAGTGTTTTATGATAAAATCATCCTAAAGACTTGGAGATTGCCCAAAACTGAATCGTAAGAGTTTGTTGCTAAGAATTGATCCCTAGAAGCACAAAAAAAGGTGTTTTGTAAAGGGGTCTTCATTTTAAAGGTTGATAAGAGTCCCAAAGCTCAAAACCCCAAGGTAAGAAGTCTGATCAACACTATTTTAAAAGGTTTTTCACTTTTAGATCTTCCTTCAACCCATGTTTTGGGGGCTTTTGAATTAAATCTATTGATGGGAGGAAGAGCACCAGCATAGAAATACTGCAAACCAATTGATTTAGGAAACGATTTAAAGGGATTACTCGAATACCATTTTGGTCAACATATGATTTACAGTAGATTATATAGATCTAAATGCTAGATTGTAGATCCATAACAGCTACTTCGTGTAACTATATATATATATCCAGATTTGGCAATAATATCTATAGTCAGCTTCATTTGAGACAATATATATCCTCTAAGTGAGTAAGTCACTTCAATACCTAGAAAATATTTTAGAAAACCAAGGTCATACTTATCAAAATGTTTTTTAAGAATATTTTTAATTCTCTTTTTGTCACTCCCTGTGATGATCATATCATCAACATATAACAGAAGTACGACAATATCAGTATATGCATCTTTAACAAAAAGATAGTGTAAGTATAACATGACTTATATATCAAGTTTAACATAACGTTGCTAAACCCAGAGTTGTAAGTATTGTATGATCCGGTACGTATGTATCGCTACTTTAAGAGAAAACGATATATAGTATGATACACCCCTTGTATCATACTCAGGTTTGTTTTAATCATATTTCATAAACTTGGTTATTTTGTTTTTGTTTATATAATATGAAAGTATGAGTCATGTGACATTGTTCTTGTGAGATATACACGCAATATTATGTATGATTCTACGTACTATAGTCTTTTTCCCTATAGGTAATGGTTGGATTTCCCAGATATTGGCTTTCTCAAGTGCTCCTAACTCTAGGTTGATGGCATCAATCTATTCAGGAATTTCTTAAGCCTCTTTATAGGTTGAGGGTTAATAAAAGGAGTGGATAGCCACAAGGCAGGTTTTATATTTAGGTAAAAAGTTTTTATATGACACAAATCTTTCAGGATGACTAGAAATTCTACTAGATTTCCTAGTACTAGTTTCTCCTAGATTTTGGTTTTGAGAATACTTATCTAGTGCACAAGGAGGGTGTTCAACAATTCTTCTAAAATAGTTTTGAATATCATGATTTTGGGTATCTTCCATGGAAACCCCACAGTCATCAACATGCATATCATCGAGATCATTATCAACATGAATAAATTCATCAGAAGCTTTCTTTGGCAACAAATCAAATAAAAAGGAATACTCAAGATCATCGTTAAGCTTATCAAAACCATTTTCATTTTCGAGAAAGTTAACATTTCTTGAAACATATAATTTATCATTTTTCTTATCATAGTATCTATACCTTTTTTTATTATTTGCATAAAAAAGAAACATATTTTCAATGGCTTTGGGGGATAATTTGTCTCTTTTTCAATAAGTACGAAGAGCTTACATCCAAAAATTCTTAGAAATTTTAAATCTGAAAAAGTTTGATAAAGTTTTTCAATAGGAAAAATGTTTTGTAAAGAGGATTAAGGCATTCGGTTGATAAGATATACCGCAGTTAAGGCACCTTCAGCACAAAAAAAAATTGGAAAATTTTTGGAGATAAGCTAAGTTTTCGTAGTTTCAATGATATGACAATGTTTTCTCTCAATGATCATGCATAATTTTACAGGTTTACATGCATGATTACGTGTGATAAATGCTTAAAAATGTTTGTTTGTTAGTAGTTTCATTGATTTTTATCAAATCGTAATTTGAGCAAATTGAGTCTCTTTTGAGTATTTTTGTAAAGTTAATTAAGTTTTAAAAAAATATTTTTAGAAAGAGAAGTCCTTTTGAAATTCTTGAAAAATCCTTGGACTCTTTGAAATTTTTTCTAAAAACCTAATTAAACCTAACCACTGACTATAAATAGTTATTTTAGATAAGAGGGGGACGTTTTTCCCTCTAGCCTTCTGCGCCCCCTCTCTCTCTCCTCTCTACCTCTTCTTCCCCTTGTTCTCTTCTCAACCGGATGCCTACCTTATTCTCCCTTCTTATTCACTTTTTCTTACCCTCGTCTTCGTCGGTTCTTCTTGTCCCCATCATCGAAGAAGAGATTGGAGGTTCGTATGATTGCCATGGAGAAGTCATCTTCTTCTCAACCCATCCGTCGGAGGTAAGCCATGTTTAAGTCTTCTCTCCCATCTCCGTAGTATTTAGGATCATTGCATGCATCATCGTTGATATTTTTTTTACTCATCATCATAGCATAGCATCACTTAATCGTTGTGAATAGTATCATCTAAATTAGGTTTATTTTCATTGTTGAATAGATAAAATAAGTAAAAAAAAAAATAGCATAAATCGGTTCCTGCAGGTTTATAGTCTAGAGTAGAATAGGATCTAAAATTTCTGCAAAAGTTAGCTAATGATGTGGATTTTTAAAGGTTCGACTTTAAATCTTGTTGAGACCCACTCACACCATGAAATCGGGACTTCCTTTTTGCCGACTGCTTGTTCGATTCGCACCAAGATAAATTTGATCAGTCCATTAAAACGTGGGTTTGATTATCAAACCACGCCGTTCATTAGAGCTTGTTTTGTTTTCATGCACAACTGGATCGACATCTTGGTGTAGAGACGAAAGTAACCTGATTGAAGATCGATGAGATATCCAGTCCGCACAAGTGGATATCATGCTTAAAAAACAATTTTTTTCGTGTTTACTAGATTGTCAGAAAGGTACGGGTTTCACGCAGATCACGCATGCATTATTGAGGTTCAGCAAGAGTGTTTTTGTTCAGCCACATTAGGAATTTGTGTATTAGTTGCACGTTAACATTAGTTAGCTTGAATTAATTTAGTTTAATATATTCGATTAGCTTACTTAGTATAGTTAAATTCAATTAATTTGTTAGCTTGCTGGTTATTTCATGAATAGTCTTGTTACTTAGTTTAGTTAGTATAGTTATCGGCATTTAGATTTAACTAGAATGTTTATTTAGTTAATTTGCATTCACGTTTTCTTATATTAGCATGATACATTAGTTTAGTTAGGTCTGAATACTGTTCACGTTCTTCTTGGTGGCCGATTAGATTACTTTATTTCTTTTAAGTGATCATAGTTAGTTAGTTTATGTTTATTCACTTAGTCAGTTTCATAAATTGTTCTTGTTAATGAGTTAGTTTGTTTTACTAATTTGTCTTTTAGTAGTTTCATAACTAATAGTTAGTTATGTTATTTTGTCTTCTAGTGTAGTTCGTCATTTTATGTTAGTTCAATTCCTGTTTTGTGATTTTTCGTGATTTCTATGTAGTTTTCTTTCGTATTTTTGTATTTTGTGTTTTTATTTTTATAGGAGAGCGTTCAGATGTGCGGTGAGCCCTCAAAAGTGCCCTCAAAAGTGCCCCAAAAGAGCCCTCAGAGGTCTCCAGAAGGTCCCCTCAAAAGGCCCTTCAAACCCTTCAAGAAACCAAGCAACCCTCCAAAGAAATAAAAGATTATAGCAACAACAAGAGGGAAGCAGGAGATGCTAAAAAGGGACTAGAAGCTCAAGCATTGAATACCCTTCTTTTTTCTTTTTAGATTATGATTTATTTTATTTTATTAATTCAATTGGGTTTGTAAATAGGCCACTTTATTTCTATTTGTTTAAGCCCCCTCCGCAGAGGGCCACACTCTCATTTATTTAATTAATTATTTTTATTTTACAAGGCAATAAAGAGTAGTTTAGCTTTTGTGGAATACAAAGTACTTTCTCCCGTTTCTTGAGATCGACCTGGACTCCACCACTTGTGTGAGCCGGTTATTATTATTTGGTATCTGGCTTTCACCAATGTTTTTATCAAAAATATTGTTTTAAAAAATCATTTCATAAAACTTACACCAAATTTTTGGTGTCGTTGCCAGGGAACAGCAATTGAAATACGAGTATTCACTTTATTGCCACTTGTGTGTTCTCGTTTTACTTAGCATTGTTAGTTTCTTTTTTGCATAATATTTAGGATTGCTAGTTTATTTTTCCTGTTTATGAACTAGGATGGCTAGTGTCATGAGCTTAGAAGCGAAGGCCCCCGCAACATAGGTTTGGGTAATCGCAAACACCGAAAGCATGTCTTTTAAGCACACAAGCAATGCACAACACATACACGAGCAAAAGCAAGAATACGCACATGCACAATCACAAAGAGAGCAAATAGGCAAGGATGAAAAAAGCTTATTTATAGATAGTTGAAAGCAAAGTACATCAAGAAGGGGAGAGAGGGTCCGAATACACGAAGTTCTTAAGCCGTAAGGCCTTGTGGGGCACTCGAGAATGCCAAAGAGGTATATACATAAGAACAAAAAGGTGAAAAACATGGCGGTCCAGAACACGCTCTCCCGCCTAAGTTGGTGCTGTCT
Organism: Nuphar pumila; assembly: GCF_984573655.1. Lineage (NCBI taxonomy): Eukaryota > Viridiplantae > Streptophyta > Magnoliopsida > Nymphaeales > Nymphaeaceae > Nuphar > Nuphar pumila. Next base: position 29,062,495 of record NC_143252.1, on the reverse strand, counting down.
TCGATGCCAATTGTTCATGATAGTCTTCTACAAGCAGTCGATGCTGAAACATGCCACTAGCCTTCTCTCAGGTGTCTTCACATTCTAGCAATCCCTTCCACTGCACTAAGTACTTTTTGACTTCCCCAAGGTAGTTGTTGGAATGGTTAAAGACGACTTTAGGTTCTTTGCCTGGTACACTGACCGTTGAAGGTGTCCGCTGAGGGATGGGAGCACATTGAGCCATACTCCGTTGAGGGTCTCCTTCATCTTCATGGAACGACTTCAGGTTGCATATGTAGAATATCGGATGCACTTGAAAGTTTGCTAGCAAGTCCAGCTGGTACGCCGAGATTCCCACGCGCTTGATAATGGTGAAGGGACCATCATACTTGCGAATAAGGCCTCAGTGGTGGCTCCGAAAGATAGTTGTGTGATCGAAAAAGAGCTTGGCCAACACCTTGTCTCCAACACGAAAATTTGTTGGACGACGCTTCTCATCTACCTATTTCTTCATGTGCTTGGTCGCCTTGTTTAGGTATGCCTTCGCTAACTCTGTCTGATCTTGCCAGTTCTTGACGAACTGGTATGCATAAGGTGTTTTGCCACATCCTCACGCAACAATTGTGGAGTCTGCGGCTGTTGTCCGGTTGCAACTTCAAAAATCTCATGCTTAGCTAGGAGAAGAGTCATTTTATGACACAACAGGGGATTGTTCTTGGACATATTGTGTCCAAGAAAGGAATTGAGGTCGATAAGGCCAAAGTGGAGTTGATTGTCAAATTATCTTCACCGACCTCTGTGCGGCAGGTACGTTCATTCTTAGGGCATGCAGGTTTCTATCGGCGGTTCATCAAGGATTTTAACAAGATTTCTAGACCATTAGGTAACCTGCTCTCTAAAGATTAGCCGTTTTGTTTTGATGATGTCTGTCAGAAGGAATTTTTGTCTCTGAAGGAGGCCCTGACCACTGCACCTATTCTTCGATCTACCGATTGGTCAGTACCTTTTGAAATCATGTGTGACGCATCGGATTATGCGGTAGGAGCCATTCTGGGCTAGAAAATAGAACGAAGGTCAAATGTCATTTATTACGCTAGCAGGACCCTCTCAGATGCTCAGATGCATTATACGACCACTGAGAAGGAACTACTAGTTGTCGTATTTTCCCTCGAGAAGTTTTGTTCCTATTTATTAGGCTCCAAGGTTATCGTTTACTCTGATCATGCCGCTTTGCAGTATCTGATGAGTAAAAAGGATACCAAACCACATCTCATCCAGTGGATCCTTCAACTACAAGAATTTAATCTCGAGATTCGAGATAAGAGTGGAAGCGAGAATCTTGTAGCAGATCATCTGTCCAGATTGACGGTGGAGACATCCACTGATCAGGGACAAATTGATGATTCATTCCCGGATGAGCAACTTATTCATGTCAAGTGTTTGCCCTAGTTTGCGGACATTATCAACTATCTGGTGATCGGTCAGTTCTCTGTGCATTGGGCCAAGAATGAGCGAAATTGTTTTCTGGTGCAGGTGAAACATTATTTCTGGGAGAATCCAAAGTTATTTTGATTATGTCCCAATCAAGTGATTCGAAGGTGCGTCCCTGAGGAGTTCACTTCCATTCTTGAGTTATGTCATTCCTTGGCCTATGGAGGCCACTTTTCTAGTTGAAAGACCGCAGGAGATGCTCACATTGTCAGCAAACCAGGAGCATTTCCAAGCGCGATATGATGCCTCTTCTTCTCATTCTTTTCGTAGAGATTTTTGATGTCTAGGGCATCGACTTTATGGGTCCCTTTACGCCATCGTTCGATTTTGTTTATATTTTAGTGGCAGTCGATTATGTGTCCAAGTGAGTCGAGGTCGTGGCCATCCGGACCAAAAATCATAAAGAGGTGATTCGATTTATCAAGCACAATATCTTTAGTAGGTTCAGTGTCTCGAGATCGATGATTAGTGATGGTGGTACGCACTTCAAGAATGTGCAAGTAGCTTCTTTACTTAGGAAGTATTATGTACACCATCGGATTGCTACACCATATACCATCCACAGACGAGTGGCGAGGTCGAGGTCTCCAATAGGAAGATTAAGCGGATTCTTGAAAAGACAGTCCGGCCATACCCAAAAGACCGATCTCGGCGCCTTGATGATGCCTTATGGGCCTATAAGACTGCTTTCAAGACCTCGATTGGCATGTTCCCCTACCAATTGGTTTTTGAGAAGCCATGTCATCTCCATGTTGGAGCATAGGGCGTATTAGGCAATCAAAAAGTTCAATTTTAATATGGCCCAAGTTGGCGCGGAGAGGAGATTGCAGATGAGTGAGCGCGAAGAGTTGCGAAACAATGCGTATGAGAGCGCCAAAATCTACAAGGCTCAAACCAAGTATTTTCATGACAAGCACATTATGCGAAAACAGTTCAAACCCGAGCAGAAGGTTTGGCTTTATAATTCGCGACCCAATCTCTTTCTAGGGAAGCTGAAGTCTAGATAGGATAGCTCGTTCATAGTCCAAAGAGTTTTTCTACATGGTGCTATTGAAATTTTGGACCCACGAACGGTCAGCATGTTCAAGGTCAATGGGCAACGACTGAAGCCTTGTATTTCTGATGCCATGGTTAGTCAGGACATCGAGGTCATTGACCTCATTGATGAATGAGGCAGTGCACAATGTTTGTATGTTGTATTTTTAGGATTAGATTTTTGGTTCTTTCGTAGTTTTCTTAGGACGTGTTTGTTTATTTCTTTATTCATGAGCGTGAATGTTAGACTATGTATGCATTACATTTTTTGCATTTTTATGAGTTAAAAGCATTGAGACAGGCGGAATCTCTGCAGAGCCAGTACAGAGCAGTATCAAGTAAGATTCCATAATGCGGGTCAGGTGACTTCTACTACTTTCCTCCTATTTCTTTTATTTCTCATGTGCATTTATATAGTTTCATGCAAGCATGGGGGAGTGTCACTGAGGATAGCGTCATTCAAGTATGGGAGAAGAGGTGTAGTTTGTACACCCAAATCTTTTTTTCGTTATGCATTTGCACATTGATGAAAACTCATAAAAATTAAACTTTTAAAGAATGTGTTTGATCTTATATGAATGTTTTACATAATCTAATGTTTTAGAGAATTTTTAAGCTCCAAAAAAAAAATCTAACATTGATCTAGAAAAACATGGTTGTTTATGTGGATTTCAAAGAAATAACAGTAGATGATGTTAGAGTTTATTTTAAATCACAAGTATGAATATGCACAGTTTATTTTTGAAAACTAAGCAAATAAACAACATTAAAAATAGGAGCTCAAAAGTGAAAAAGAGCATATGTTTAGTTGTGTGATCTCTTCGTATTCCCCAGTAACTGGGCATAGCCACAAGTTGAAGTGTTTGAGTTTCATGTCGAAAAGGATAACGAAGGATGTCACTTCTTTGTCTAAGTTAATAATTGTCGTCTATTTTGTTCAAGCAAGTAGAGCCTAAGGGGTGTTTACACCTGGTGCCCTAAAGTCATCTGGCTTGAGAGTCATCGGCCCGAAAGCCCCTTACATGGACTTTATAGAGAGCCTAATAGATGTTGACATTGCAAATGACAAGAAGCGAACTATACGTAAAACTATGAAAATTGAAGGTTTAGTGACTCGAACAATTAAGTCTGAGAGATACTTTGTATCTGGTGCCCTAAGGTCGTCTGGCTTGGGAGTCACTGACCCAAAACTCGTTACACGAGGGCACGAAAACTGAAAATTTGATATAGTGCTCAACAAAAAGAAAGTGTGAAAAAAATGAAAATTTGAAAAAAAAATTAAAAGCAAGAAAGAAAAAGTTCACTGCTTAGGAATAAGTATTGAGAAAACCTGTGCAGAAAACATATGAGTGAGGATAAATAAATAATGACATGCATATATTTGATTTTCTGAGATTAAAGCATAAATGATTATGATATTTAGAAAAGTAAAAGAAAATGTTTTATTCTATGGTGGCCCGTAAAAGACTCTAATTATGTTTTGATAAGGTAATGGCATGAAATATTTGTGAAAACAGACTCCTTAACTGCCTAATATTTTTTTATCTTGAATTTTTATTCATACATGATAGAGATGTTTGTGGGGAGCATCATTGCAAAGTCTCACAAGACCTTACTCGTCCACTGGGGTAACCCAGGGGTTTAAAGGGCTTGTTGCATATGCTAAATGCAATCGTGATTCCTATTAAAGTGAGTTAGGCTTTTGTTTTGTTTAGTTTGTCTTTTGCCTTTTGTTCAAAGTCAGTTTGCTCAAGGACTAGCAAACGATAAGCATAGGAGAATTTGATCATGCATAATTTTACAGGTTTTACATGCATGATTGTGTGCGATAAATGCTTAAAAATATTTGTTTGTTAGTAGTTTCATTGATTTTTATTAAATCGTAATTTGAGCAAATTGAGTCTCTTTTGAGTATTTTTGTAAAGTTAATTTAGTTTTTTGAAATATTTTTAGAAAGAGAAGTCCTTTTGAAATTCTTGAAAAATCCTTGGACTCTTTTTGAAAAAATTTCTAAAAACCTAATTAAACATAACCACTAACTATAAATAGTTATTTTAAAGAAGAGGGGGACATTTTTCCCTCTAGCCTTCTGCGCCCCCTTTCTCTCTCCTCTACCTCTTCTTCCCCTTGCTCTCTTCTCAACTGGTTGCCTACCCTATTCTTCCTTCTTATTCACTCTTTCTTCTTACCCTCGTCTTCGTCGGTTCTTCTTGCCCCCATCATCGGAGAGATTGGAGGTTCGTATGATTGCCATGGAGAAACCATCTTCTTCTTCTCAACCCATCCGTCGGAGGTAAGCCACAGGTTTGCGTCTTCTCCCCCATCTCCATAGTATTTAGTATTATTGCATGCATCATCGTTGATATTTTTTTTACTCATCATCATAGCATAGCATCCTTTAATCGTTGTGATTCGTATCATCTAAGATTAGGTTTATTTTCATTGTTGCATAGATAAAATAAGTAAAAAAAAAATATCATAAATCGGTTCCAGGAGGTATATAGTTTAGAGTAGAATAGGATCTAAAATTTTTGCAATAGTTAGCTAATGATGTGAATTTTTAAAGGTTCGACTGTTCCGGTGGTTAACGTTAAATCTTGTTGAGAACCACTCACACTGTGAAACCGGGTCTTCCTTTTTGTCGACTGCTTGTTCAATTCGCACCAAGATAGATTTGATCAGTCCATTAAAATGTGGGTTTGATTATCAAACCACGCCGTTCATTAGAGCTTGTTGTATTTTCACGCACAACCGGATCGACATCTTGGTGTAGAGACAAAAGTAATCTGATTGAAGATCGATGAGACATCCAGTCTGCACGCAAGTGGATATCATACTTAAAAAACATTTTTTTTTCGTGTTTACTGAATTGTCAGTAAGGTGCAGGTTTCACGCAGATCACGCATGCATTATTGAGGTTCAGCAAGAGTGTTTCTGTTCAGCCGCATTAGGAATTTGTGTATTAGCTGCATGTTAACATTAGTTAACTTGAATTAATTGTTTAATATATTTGATTAGCTTACTTTGAATCCACTGCTTTAGTATAGTTAAATTCAATTAATTTGTTAGCTTGCTGGTTATTTCATTAACAGTCTTGTTACTTAGTTTAGCTAGTATAGTTATAGGCATTTAGATTTAACTAGAATGTTTATTTAGTTAATTTGCATTCAAATTTTCTTATATTAGCATGATACATTAGTTTAGTTAGGTCTGAATACTGTTCATGTTCTTCTTGGTGGCTGATTAGATTAGTTTGTTTCTTTTAAGTGATCATAGTTAGTTAGTTTATGTTTATTCACTTAGTTAGTTTCATAAATTGTTCTTTTTAATGAGTTAGCTTGTTTTACTAATTTGTCTTTTAGCAGTTTCATAACTTTGTTTTTGATTAGTTAATAGTTATGTTATTTTGTCTTCCAGAGTAGTTTGTCATTTTATGTTAGTTCAATTCTTGTTTTGTGATTTTTTTCGTACTAACTTGTGATTTCTGTGTAGTTTTCTTCCGTATTTTTGTGTTTTGTGTTTTTATTTTTACCGGAGAGCATTCAGAAGTGCGGTGAACCCTCAAAAGTGCCCCAAAAGAGCCCTATGAGGTCCCCACAAGGTCCCCTCAAAAGGCCCTTTAAGCCCTTCAAGAAACCAAGCAACCCTCCAAAGAAAGAAAAGATTATAGCAACAACAAGAGGAAGCAAAAAATGATAAAAAGGGACTAGAAGCTCAAGCATTGAAGACCCTTCTCTTTTCTTTTTAGATTAGGATTGATTTTATTTTATTTTATTAATTCAATTGGGTGTGTAATAAGGCCACTTTATTTCTATTTGTTTAAGCCCTCCGCAGAGAGCCGCACTCTCATTTATTTAATTAATTATTTTTATTTTTCAAAGCAATAAAAAGTAGTATAGCTTTTGTAGAATACAAAATATTTTCTCCCATTCCCTGAGATCGACCCGGACTCCACCACTTGTGTGAGCCGGTTATTTTTATTTGGTACATGGCTTTCACCGTTTTTATCAAAAATATTGTTTTAAAAATCTATCTCATAAAACTTACACCACTCAGCTAAACTAAGATTTTTTATGTGAAAACCCACTTTCAATACATTCATTTCATATGAACTCTCTGGAACAAGACTTTTGCAAAAATAGAAAAAGAGCCAACTTAGATATATTAGAATGACCTAATCTTTGATGTTAAAAAAAAATATTTTTTTCTCAACAAAATTACAAAATGAGTCTTTAGGAAGATAAGAAAATCCATGTAGTAAAGGTTTCCCCTCATATGTCCTTCCCCATTCAACCATCCTGACTGGTGATCCTGCACTCAACATTTTTTTTATGAAAAGGAGACCTCATACCCATAATCCAAAATTTGAGAAACGGATAATAAATTTAAATTGAATTTTGGAACAACTCTAACTTTAGGAATTTGAAAAAAGTTTGAAATATTTGAAAATGTTCTAGTATTTTTAATTTCTAAATTCGGATACAATGGATTTTGTGCCATAAAAACACTATTATAAAAGAATTTTTTGCATTCGGATACAAAGGATTCTAAATGATCCATATGAAAGGAGGCATCGAAGTCGAGAATCCAAGAAAGCGTATGCGAAGGACAGAAAGTAGGCTTCTTGGCAAAAATGACAAATAACTCTTCTTCTTTCTCCACGGTTATAAGTTTTCCCATTGTTATTTTTTAAAAATTGAGGAGGTTTATATGCTTTGACATCGTTACTGGGTCTTGACACGGCAAGAACCTCCTCACTTTTCTTAGTCATGCCAAGTCAGGTCTCAGCTTGGTATATCTCTCCAAGACCATCATCAAGAGAGGTAGTTTTGGTCTTATATAAGATATTGGACCTAACTTGCTCAAACTCGGGTCTTAACCTAAATAGGAAAGAAAACAAATATTCTTACTCATGTTGCTTTTGCCTCGTTTTAATAGCAGGACCATCCCACTTAGGCTCAAGTAATGCTAATTCATCCCTAAGAGGTGAGAGAGTACCATAGTAATCTCTCACACTCTTATCACCTTGTACCATAGTAATCTCTCACACTCTTATCACCTTGTTTAATCATACGAAATTTCTCTTGAAGAAAATATTTTTGTGTCAAATCTTTTTGCATAAACATTTTCTTGAGAAAACTCCAAAGTCTCATATATTTTTTTTAATTTAACTATACTTGCCGCAATTTTGAGTTTCATGTTATTAAGAAACCAAGAGAGAATTTGAGCATTTTTGGCTTCTCAATTTTTCACCTTGATGATATGATCTTTGAGTGCTTTCTCTCTTGCTTCTTCACCATCAATTTTGGTGAGATGTGTTATGGTTCTCCCCATAATTTTTTTCCCTTGATATGGTGTCTCTGTTAGAAAGTGACTTTGAATATTTTAGGTTCGATAATGAACCCATACACATGCACATTAAGTGCGAATATACCCACTTAAGGGAACAACACAAGCACATCAAGTGCTAATACATAAACCCATAAAAGGGATAAATATGACTTAAAGTCATAAGTTGAATATTATTGAAGAAATAGGAAGAAGAGGGTAAAAACCCTATACAATGGAGCATAAGCTCCCCCAAGGAGTGAAGGAATTACAAGGGGAAAACCCCTATTTATAATACAAGAAAGGAGCCACATAGGGGGCTCCCAAAAGAGTCGTTGGGAGCCCCCAACGGTCACATTTGTGACCGTTGGGGGCTCCCCAACGACTCTTTGGGGAGCCTCCCTAGGTGGCGCAAACCACAAAAAAGAGAAAAATAAAAAGAAAAAGAAAAATAAAAATTACAAACATATTCCAAATGGAATATGCGTAAAACTGTGAAATGACTAAACTACCCCTATGCTATAAATAGAGAAATATTATATATATATATATATAATTAGGATAATACATATGCATATATACCATATATGAATATGTATTATCCTTTATATATATAAAATATATATAAGATTACAAAGGTTGAATGATACATTTTAACAGTCTCAAAGTGGCAGCCCACATCAAATAATTGGGAGTCATTTAGCTTGAATGCAACCACAGTCATGGATTCTTTTTCACCCATCTTAATAGTGAGAAGTTACAGAACTCTATTTCCTTGCATTCACGACCTTTGGATAAGAGTTTGAAGAAGTCGCTTTGTAATAACTATCTTTGGAGAAGTCTTACACAATCCAAGAGCCATAGGCTCTGATACCATGTAATGAAACAAGCGAAAACACGAGTTTTTGGTTGAAAGTGTTTTGTGCTTTGTGAAAGACAATGATAAATTGTCTCCTAAGGCTATTGAAAGTGTTTTTCTTGGTTATGGGGAAAATCAAAAGGGTTATAGATGTTATGATTTAAAAAATGAAATACTTTATATTTCAAGAAATGTAAGTTTCCTTGAAGATGAGAATGGCTTTGAGAAAGATAGTGATTATTCTTTCTTGTTTGATTTATTGCCTAAGGAAATAAATGAATCATCTAACATTGATGATGAGAACGATGTTAATGATTGCATTGCTAATGAACCAAGTAGTAATTATAAAAGTGGTAATGATAATTTTGAAAATGACACTCCCAACATTGTTGGTAATGAAGGTTGAAGCCAATAATGACAGTTTTTAAGGTTTATTCCGAAAGTACTAACGAGGATTGTTAAATTATATATCAAATATTGTAATCTTATATATATATAAGGTGATACATATACATATACTATATATATGTTGTATCTACCTAATTATATATTTCTTTATTATTAGTCGTACGGGTAGTTTAGTCATTTCATCATTCTTGCGCATATTCATTTTACGAATATGCTTGTAATTTTGCTTTTTTTATTTTTATTTTCTTTCTTTTATTTCTTTTTTATTTTGACTTAGTCAACTCACCTTGGGGGCCCACTCTTATAAACGTTGGGCCCCTCCAACGGTCTCCAACGTCTATGAGTTGGACCCCTCCAAGGTCAACGTCTATGAGTTGGACCCCTCCAAGGTCCTCCTTATTGTGTATAAATAGGGGCATTCCCCCCCCCCTTGTAATTCCATGGCTTTGGGTCAAAGCCCAAGTGTTTTTCAATAAAGCTTTTATTCTTTTATGCCTTTGTGCATTTGTGAGATTTAGTGAGTTGTGCTTTTGTACACAAGTGCTCTAAGAGTGCTTATTGTGCACGTGTTTATCATCAAGAATATTAAGGTCTTGATCATAGTATCTTGTTAAAGATACTTTTACAAGGACCACCCATGTCCACTTGATAAACATATGCAAAATGAACCTATAGATGAAAACCAACCTTAGGAGATCGAAACACATGTCCAAGGCCCCTAGTAGGTTTGTGTGTCGTGAGTCCTTTACCTTAAAATATAGAGCTTGTCTATTAGCCATTCATGCCCTTTATGAACCATCTACCTACAAAGAAGCCAAAGATTATCCTCATTGGATAAAAGTTATAAAGATTTGAGTTAAATGCTCTTCATAGAGCCAAAACTTGAGAAATTGTGGGTCTTTAAGAAAGAAAACCATAGGATGTAGATGAGTATGCCTCGTGAATGCCATGTCCTATCAAGTATAACTCATGCTCCAGAGTGTACTCTTCTATCACTAGCAGTGTTGTTAAAAGTGTGCCTTGAGACGCAAAAGGCATGCCCCGAGGCACCAATGTTGTGTAAGGCAACATGAGGCATGCGCCTCATGGGCCTTAAGGCGTACGCCCCAAGGCGAGGCGCACCTCGAGGATGAGGTGCACGCCTCAAATGTTCTTTTTAAAAGAAAATGTGGGAGGCCCAATAGGTCTCTCTCTCTCTCTCTCTCTCTCTCTCTCTCTCTCTCTCTCTCTCTCTCTCTCTCTCTCTCTCTCTCGTGTGTGCGTGCTTGACAGAGGAAGAAGAAGCTCAGAGGAAGGTCTGCAGAGAAAGAAGGTCGGTACTCAGTACGTACCCCCTCTCTCCTTCGTCTCTTCTTCTTCTCCTTCTCCTTCTTCTCCTTCTTGATTTGTTGCTTATTTGTCCTTTATATGAGTGGCGTGATATTTGTATTATGTAATTATCTTTTGTTCCTTGATTAAATAATCACATCTTCTTTGCTTGATCGGTTAGATTATTGTGTTGTAGTTGTTGCTTGGAATTCGTTTTATAATTTAGTTTAGATTCTCTACTTAGTATCCAATTATTCAGTAATAGTACTAAATGATGCATCTTTATTTGTGTTTTTTTATTTGGTTAATTTTTTTTTTTGAAGCTTACCCCTTATGCCTCGAGGCTTACGCCTCACTTCATGAGCAGGTTTTATGCCTCGGCGCTATTCACAACATTGATAACTAGTCAAGCTTTATGGTCTAGTGCTTCAATCAACCTTAATCTTATATACTGGAGTAACTGGACACATCCAACATTTTAATGCTAGCATCTCCTTATTTATTTCTTCAACATGACCAAGATTAGCGCAAGCATGACTAAAATAGTGAGGTGCTTTATGTTCATAATGTCCATCTACAAACACCAAAAATTCCAAGGAAAGACATCATAATTCATCCATCAGTTAGGAAAATGACACTTCCAGTGGATCTGCTGGTTGGATCCATGTGAGTAATTGATTATTATTAGAAGTAAACAAAGGACAACAATGTTGAGCAATGTTATCAGTATAGTATTGGATTGTACATTATGATACATGGTATTGCAGTATTTGCCATTAGGCCGATACTAAACTGCATATAGTATTGGCAGGTTATGATTATCGGGGCAATATTGACCTGTATCATGTCATTTGGTAGTTTATCACAAGGTATACAAATACAATACACCCTGTATGATACAAAAATAGTAAATATTTTGTTTTTTCAGTTGTTACATATCATTTCATATATTTCAGTAGTGAATATTTATATTTAATTGATCATAATGCCTATATCTGATTTTTTGCTTATTGAATTTTATAATTTTCCTAATTTTTTTATGCATTTTTTGTAATTTTCAAATAGTTTTTTATGTATCTTATGACACACCCGCACCCATGGCCCTTATGACACAGGTTCCGATATATTTGTTACAACATTGATGTTGAGTAGTTGTATCAAGTACATTATTAAATACACCAGTCTCAATGTCGCAGTGGCTACATTTTCAATCTTCTTACATAAGTGCAAGGCTAAAAGGTGAACGAGGAAGAAGATTTGGGTGCACATAAATCATTATGCTGCTGATCCACTAAAGATTTCATCCTAATTGGTCTAATTTCACTTGATTGTGCTGGTGTATCAATGGAGATAGACATGGCAGCATTGTAAACAGCATGTAATGGGTTTTTGGTTGTAATTAAAGGCCAAAATGTTGGGTTGAATCCTTACATATGATTAGATATTGCTCGATGATTTTACGTCAAACATATTTGTAAAAGACATATCTCGTGATAAAAACCTTGTGTATTTCAACATAGAAGAATCTACAGCCAACCATCATCATGTCAAACAAACTTGTAGACATATGCAGTACTTTCAAGTTTGTTCCAGCAATATGAATGAATCAAATATAGTCACAATTCTTATGATGCGGATAGTTTGCATAATTGCATGCTTGTTAAAAAGATGATCATATTATATTTAGTCATTCAAAGTCTTTACATGCAGCATGTTAAGCAAATAGATAGCTGTGTGCAATGCTTTTGTCCATGGATCAGCGCATAAACTAGCCAAATGCATCATGATAAGAGTTTAACGTGACAAATTTTGTATTCAACAACTCCATTTTGAGCAGGAGCGTAGAGGCAAGATATCTTATGCAAGATATCATAATTGAGTAGGAACTTCTCAAGACGCTTGAAAACTATACTCATCACCACCATCACTACGTAGGGTCAAATAATACACCTAATTGATTCTCAATACAGGCTTGAAATAGACAAATGTCAAGAATACTTGATCTTTACTTTTGAGGAAGAAAACTTAAGTGTATTTATTGAAGTACTGATTGAATGCAACATAATACTTAAACTTAAAAAGGAAAGAATGGATGTTGAACCTCAAACATTAGCACAAACTAATTCAAATGAAAATGAAGTTCTTTTACTGCTATGATCAAAAGAGAGTGGATGACTCTTAATGTAAAACCCAGTATCTGAAATATATATATATATATATATATATATATATATATATATATATATATATATATCGGACCCAGGTTGGATCCGGATCCAGACCCACACTTTTAACCCCCGTGCTTATAAATAAGCACGAGGGGGGGTCCTCTTACGCAAAAGAGGAACCCCCCCCTCTCTCTCTCTCTCTCTCCTCGAACCCCCGCTACCCTCTTGCCGCTCTCTCCCTCCGACCTTCTCTCTCTCGGTTTGCCGGTGACCCCCTACAGGTACGCAGACTTCTCTTCTCCCGTCTCTCTTCCCTCTTCCCATCATCTCCCTTTGTTAACGACTGAGGGGAGGGCACCTCTTCCCTGCCCCCCTCGTCTCTCTGTGTCAAGTTCGCAAAGGAGGGACGCTGCCCTCTTCCCCGCCCCCCTCGTCTCTCTCTGTGTGTGTTTTCGAGGGGGAGGGGCATCGCCCCCTCCCTGCCTTCTCTCTCATTTATGCAGGAGAGGGGCGCTGCCCCTCCTTGCCTCCCGGATTCAACAGAGGGGTGCCCCTCCCTGCTCCCCGCTCTCTCTCTCTCTGTTTTGATGGGGTCGGGCTTGGCCAGGTAACCGAGCCCACCTCCCTCTCGGTTTAAGGTAGGACCAGGCTCAGCCAGGTAGTCAAGGCCACCCCATCTCTCTCTCTCTCTCTCTCTCTCTCTCTCTCTCTCTCTCTCTCTCTCTCTCTCTCTCTCTCTCTCTCTCTCTCTCTCTCTCTCGGGTTTAGGGCTAGACTCGGCCTAGTAGTCGAGCCCACCCCACCCCGTCTCTCTCTCATTCTCGGTTTGAGTTGGGGTCGGGGTCGGGCTCGGCCAAGTAGTCGAGCCCACCCTACTTCCTGTGCTGGCAGTTCGGAAGGCAGGGGCGCGCTCCCTGCCCCCTTCCTCTTTCTTCCGGTAGGTTGGCGTGCCCCTGCCCCTTCCTTCTTGCTATCGGGCCGACGGGGCAGGACGCAGTCCCTGCCCCCCTCCCTCTCTCTATCCGTCCATCGGGCAGGAGTGCAGCCCCTGCCCTTTTTTTCTGTTGTCAGGAAGGGGCACAACCTTGCTTTTCCTTTCTTTTTTGTTTTGGCCCCTCGTGAGAGTCGACACTTCTTCTCTAATAAAGAAACGCTTTTTACGCAGTACACGCATCCCATCGGCGCAACGGATTCTGCACATGCCCCAAGGCATGCACCTTTTATCACCTACGCCCAGAGACGTTAGCAACTCCGACAATCTTCGAGGTGAGAAAGAGTAGCGCAAAGGACAATGGAAGAACTAAATTAAGCATATAACATTTAAACTACAATAAATAAAGAAACGCTTTTTACGCAGTACACGCATCCCATCGGCGCAACAGATTCTGCACGTGCCCCAAGGCATACGCCTTTTATCACCTGCGCCCAGAGACGTCAGCAACTCCGACAATCTTCGAGGTAAGAAAGAGTTGCGCAAAGGACAATGAAAGAACTAAATTAAGCATATAACATTTAAACTACAATAAATATACATATATATACGCTTTTAACTCAAGAACGTAGTTTTGCGATTCTTGTCCTTTCCTTTATGTCATTTACTTTGGCATCGCGCTTTAGTGCACAGGCTACTATTGACGCATTTAATTCAAGAACACAGTTTTGCAATCATTTTCCTTTCCTTTATGCCATTTACTTTGTCGTTGTACTATCACATGCACAAGCTATTGTTTACGCATTTAATTCAAGGATGCAGTTTTGCCATCCTTGTCCTTTCATTTATGTCATTTACTTTGTTGTTCCACTATCACGTGCACAGGCTTCTGCTTATGCATTTATTTAGCCGAGGTACAAATTCATATATCGTGCACTGCTTACGTACTTTTTAGCTCGATATGCGGTTTCGCACATCGAGTCTTTCTTTATACATTGTCGTCGTGCTGTAATGTGCACAGGCTTATATTGTAATATATGTATTATTCTTACAAAAATGCAATCTCGTAAGACATGCAAGTGCGTATTCAATCCTACCTGTTTTCCACTTGCTCATTTTCAAAAGACAAGGGTTTGCGTATGAGCGCTAGAGTTTTTAAGAATGGGATTCCTTGCGAGAATCCGGCTTTCCAAATGCGTAGTTTTGCAAAGCAAATTTTGCACACTTAAGGGATGCCAATTTGCAACTAAGTTTTCTCAAGCCGACACATTACGAAGAAATGTTTTACAAGCTCAAATTTATATCCTATATGACCCGGATATCCTCGGTTGGAGCATGGGAATGTGTTTGGATGGGGTTTCTGTTGAAAAACTCATACCCTTTTTATCGTAAGCAGTATCGCGAGACATGCGCAACATGTTGATACTACGATAACTGGATGAGAGATTCGTGGCAAATCTTGTATCGTGCAAATTGTACAATGTTATAAAAATAGTTGGAAAGACCAAATCATGTCAAACTAAACTAAATAGTTGCATCGTTTCTTTTACGAAACATTGAGTTGGGTTTTTTTTTTAGAAACCAATACCATTTTCATTGTAGCTGCACTTTTAGACAGGCACGACATGTTAGTACTATGATGATTGGACGAGAGGTTTGTGGTAACCTCGAAGCGTGCGAATGACACATTTTTTAAATCACGTAATTGTGATGATGACCTTCACAAGCAACATGCTCGAGCTGGTTTGAAAGACCAGAGCATGTAGAATGGGTCGTCTGTTAAATAAAACCTAACGCACTCATTCGCCTCTTGTTTCTTTAAAGGGAGATGATGGATTGGAACAAAAACTCCGATGGACAGGTTGTTAACAACCACCCCTCGGGTAAATGAATCGGTGTTCTAAGTCATCGAAGTTAGGGGACGAAACTACTAGAGATTATCCTAAGTGGTAGATCACATGGACTTCTACAGAAGTTGAATGCATCCGTTGCAACGTATGCCTTTGGGGGAATCCCCTCTTGGTCACCGACCGTTCCCTTAGGAGCGGACTCAGCTAGCTACCTGGGGTATCGAAAATACATGGCATAATAAACTCCTTTATTAATCTTAGTTGTTTCTACGTTTGGCACCTGTGCGTACCCGCATGACAACTAATATTGAAACAAAGTTATTCTGTTCACATTACTTGTAGAATTGCATATCATGTATGAATTAAATGCAAATGCTAGAATTGTTCTATATTGTTATACTTGTGCATCTACAGTTTTTCATGAAACTGACCCATCTTATGGGTACAAGTGATGATTAGGATTACACGACAGGCGATGGAGCGATTGCAAGATGGCTTCAAGATCCTACTATTTTGTTAAAACATGTATATATAAGTATATATATACATATATGTATATATAAGTATATATATACATATATACTCTTTATTTTCTCATTATACATTCAAATACCTGATAGGGATATTTTTGTAATTATTCTGTATTTTTTACTTTTAGGTTTTTTTTCTTTTTTTTTTTTCTTTTTACCTTTTTTCTTTTTATTTTAAAACATTGTAATTGGACCACTAGGGGCCCCACCATCTAGTCGTTGGGGCCCCAACAAACATTAATATGACCGTTGGGGCTCCCAACGACTAGAAGGGAGCCCCAAGTGGTCCCTCTCTCTCCTACCTTTTGCCTCTATAAAAAGAGAGCTCTCCCTCTTGTGTTGTAAGGGTTTTTCAACCCACTTTTGCTCTCTCTTCAATAGATTTTTGCCTTTTAGGCATTTCACCCCTTAGTGGGTTATTTGTGCACTTTACGTGCTTGTGTTCTTGGTTCTTTGTTTGGCTCTTTTAAAGAGTTCTTTGGATTATTGGTGCTTCCGCTAGTTTCATTACATGTTTCTGTTGGCATTCCGCATCCTGGATACGTCTTTTGGGTTTTGAATTTTTTATAAGGGTTTCCTCGGGAAATCTCATTTTGTATAAACTTGATATTATCTTTTAATGCATATGGTTTATAAATGTTGTTACGAAGATACAAATCTTTTTGTGAAATGGAGGTTTCACACTAATACGCTCAAGGTTGTCAACTTGTCTTTTTCTCAAAAATAGTTTTCGTTGATTTCACTAAAACAAAAACTCTGAAAAACAAAGGATTTTCTAGTCTCTTTCAAGCAGTGTTTTAAAACTCGCCGAGTCAACTCGTTGACTCGGCTGACTCGGCTCGGCCCTCCAGCGAGTCAACCCGGCAAGGCAAACTCGGTTTGCCAAAACTCGGGCTTGACTCGGGCTTGACTCGGCCTGACTCGGCTTGACTCGGCCGAGTTTTGGGATGTTTGAAATTTGTTTTTTGAGTTTCAAATTACAGTTTCGAAATATATAAGTACATATATTTTAACAA
This sequence comes from Nuphar pumila, assembly GCF_984573655.1. NCBI lineage: Eukaryota > Viridiplantae > Streptophyta > Magnoliopsida > Nymphaeales > Nymphaeaceae > Nuphar > Nuphar pumila. The sequence continues at coordinate 29,045,589 of NC_143252.1, read as the reverse complement.
GGGTTACCCCCAGATTTTGTATAAAAAAGAAAATAAAAAGCATTTAAAGATAAAAAAGCATTTAAATCCATAGAATAAAATCGCCATGTTGTTCAAACTACTGTTCACCCTGTGTTATCAACTTATTCTAGCAAAATATTTTAAAGAAATGATTCTCACTATATATGGCAGGTCAACTGTGCCTATGGGAAGTCACATTTAGGTTTCATCATCCATTTGTTATGTGAACAAGCATTGTACATATTCAAATATTAGTAGTCTTTTTATAGTTGTGCCATTAATATATTTCCTGCATAGTTTTATACATGAGAGACAATTGCTTATTTATGTTGATATTGGGCATTCTGTAAACTTTCAATATGCACATATATCCATGTTTTACATTTATGGATTTGTTAGAGAGGGAATTAAAACTTTTAAAACAAGCTAGCATATATGATTGGCCATTTTAGGAACCTTAGGTAGTTGCAGACTGAACTCATGGTGACCAAATCCTCTAATTCAAGTCATGAATTAGTCAAAGTGCTTGTATAGATATCAAATTCAATTATTCAAGCAAACCTCTATAGCTCTTTGCAGTTGTTTTTATATTCTTACAGACATTTGGAGACTGTTTACTCAAAAACATGGTTTCAGACAAATTATATATTGTTTTTCTTTTAAAATCAAAAGTTAACAAAACCCGGTCCGAGTCACCGAGTTGACCCGCCGAGTCAAGTCTAGTTCTGAGTCACGGGTTTTAAAACCTTGCTTTCAAGTCATTCTAAAAGTTTACGAGTTCGAAATCGCCTATGCCATAATTTGACATCTTCTAAACCTCCATCTCACACATGAATACTAACAAGATGACTCAAAATGCAAAAGAGACAAACCACTAAAAGCAACTTTATTTTGAGACAATGACTTGGGATAGACTTCATTTATGACATACAGATTTGCACATTTTCTTTCCTTAATGAATGCCTTTTTTGTTTGAAGATAAAAGCAGGAGTTAGCTTAGTCTGCAAGTTGAGAGATTAAAGATTATGATGAACGCTTCTTTTTTAAGAAATAAAATTTTAGTATTCTTCTAAAATGATGATAAAAAATAACCAAAGCAAGATACAGAATACACCAAAATAAAGTTAACTACCAATCCCATTCAAGTCCTATCCAGGCTAGATCCCCATCCTGTCATTTCAATTTTGGCACAAGCATAAACATCTTTTTGAATAGAGTAATGTATGCATGACAGTGTGGAAGACCTCCCTGTAACAATTTCTCATTCCTTTCCAGCCAAGTGGCTCAACAAGCTAACAAGAGCCAATCCATTTCTTACTAGCCCTTTGTTAATTTCCTTGATGAGACCCAAAGCATGTAAAAACATGAAGAAAAGAAAGAAAGGCTGTTAGGGCCTTGAAGGAGCATGATTCCCAAAAGGAGCTGTGCTCTCAATATATATAATTACAGTTATGCTATTAGCAGTTCTATTTGCATGACTAACAGTGGTCGTGCTTATTTGGAGATTCTTGAAGACAATAAAAACTTGTACCTGGTCGTTTTATTACTTCTGAGCCATGGAAGACACAAGTGATGCCCCCATCCTGCAATATGTAACAAATACATCAGACAGGCGTGTGTGTGGGTTGGGGTGGTGGTCGTATGTGCATATGCATGCACACAAAAGTTTCAAAAAATTAATATGATTTGCTGAACTAATTAAGCTATTCTAACAGGAAAAAAAGAAGGTGCTTGATCTCCATACTATTGCCAGTTCACAAAATCAGAAACCGAAAACCAAATTTTCAATTTAAGAGAAAAATATTCTCTTGAAGGACCAAAGTGCATGTATGATAAATATCATCATCATAGTATCCATTACTATTTCAAAGCCCAGGTCAGCTTATCTAAAAATATGCCAATGGTAGATCACCTAATTTCATCAGTGTAGAGATAACTGGCATATTTCCGAAAAGGTTGGAGCTTATTCAAGGGTAAAAGAAGCAGATTATCTTGAAAAGGACAAATAAAACTATCATTTTCATCAAGCAACCAATGAAAAAAATATTTATCGGCCTTTGTGATTGAAAAAAAGGACCCTAGATTTTGTAAGATTAAAAATAAAGATGGAGAAGAGCTTTACCGTGTCATATACAATTTGTTCATTGCGCCAATATGCCAAGGGAGGAACTATCAGTCGCCCTATGGTGACCAAACATAATTCTTAGCACTTGGAAAAGTAACACATTAAAAATTTATTTGAATAATAAACAAGGTAAACCAAATCCAAAACCATCTGCAAATTCAGACTCCTAAATGCGCAAGTACTCATTCACCAACAATCACTAATTTGATTCTGGCATGCTGGAAAAGGAATACCTGAACTAGACATTTTTAATTTGAGTTTTCCATACTGACAAGATGATTTTTCTGTACTGTTGGGAGGGATAAAAGGTCTATGTACCTGGAAAAAGAAATGAAGACAGAGAAAAAGATGATTAGTAAACATTCTTGCAGCAGTAAAAAGAACATGACAAAAGAAACAAGAAAGCAGCAATGCATAAAAGCAAATCCCAAAACTTATGTTTACAAACTTAACTTCTGTTTAGACGCATGATAAGATGAAGTGAAACCGGATGCATCCATCCAATAGCAATCGTCCATACCTAGGACTCAACCAACTTGAGTAGCGCCAGCACAAGGTTGGGCAGCCTACCAGGCCGCCAACCCTAGCCACATTTTGGTCATTATTTTTGGCCTGGACTTGATAGTTACCTAGTCAAACTCCAACTTGATGGCTTACAGGTTTGGATCTCAGGAAACCCTGAACTGGCCTGTCCAGTAGCTGATTCTGGAAAATAAGGCAGAAAATGAAAGGAAGGAAGAAACCCTTACACCTGCCTTCCCTTCTTAACTATTGAAAATGCTTGGAAATTAGTGACCGGCATTGTAACAGGTAAAGGATGACTCCCTCATATAGCCACAAATGTTGCCGATATTTGCAATTTATAATGTTCTTTTACAAATTAATAAAATCATAAATAAACAATAATGTGGCATTGAATTTCTCATCATTATTATAATTATTATGATGTTATTGCAAATTTTTTTGTGAAAACCATGATAAGTTATCAGGGCAAAAGTCTACTAACTAATCTTTTTAAAATCACATTCTTATAACTTTAGCCTACTTCAAAATTATTTGAACTGAAACAAAATATCAAAATAAAACATAAAAGGTAACATCCATGTACCACACTTTCTTGTGAACCTTACCAAGTGAACACAGAAGGGGAAGGAGTGATGCCTTATATATGAAGGGAGTGACCTCTCTCCATCAATATGAGATTATTCATCTTAAACTTGTCACCATGTTGCTGATTATTTGAACCATGCTTACACCTATATCTCACTACAAGATCTTCACACCCATTTATTTTCGTCGATGTGTGCTTGTATTTCTTCAGTGAAGCAGCTTACTGAAAAGCTGAGTAAACTTCATTGAGTTCTTGACATGAATGACATGTCACCATGTATCTTCCTCTTGCTATCTATTTGATATTCTAGTCCGATCACAGTTCGCTTTTAAACCATATCCAAATGTTACCACCCCAACACTAGGTCTTTAAGTAATAACGGTTAAAAACAGAAATATATCCCTTATGTGCTGACTCATTTAAATTTGGCAATAAAGGAAGCAAAGTTTAGAAATAACGGTAAGGATGCATTCTCCTTCACCACTGATCCATACAACATATAACACATTCAAATGACAACTTCCTAATTTTCTCTACATTAATGTATGCTCCTTCTATAGCCTATACTTGCGGGATGCCTGTGAATAAGACTCTGACCTGACAAGATTAGTGGTAGACCTACCTATCAGGTCCACAAGCTTACTCGATTAGGTCTAGTAGAACTAGGGACTGTAATGAAAAGAGGCGGAAGCACCAATAGAGCAAAAGTCACTCCTTAAGAGTGACTACAAAAGCCAATAACACAAACACCAAATGTGCACACACAAAAACTCACAAATATAGGAAATGACTTAAAGTCATAAGTTGGATTTATTGAAGAAAGGAAGAGAAGGGTGTAAAAACCCATACATTTAAGAGGGGAAGACCTCTATTTATAGAGGAGGGAAGCACTAAAAGAAACCACAAGGGGGGCTCCCTTGTAGTCGTTGGGAGCCCCAACGGTCAGAAATCTGACCGTTGGAGCCCCAACGACTACAAGTGTGGGGCCCCCTTGTGGTCTTTACAAAAAGGGAAAAATAAAGAAAAAAGAAAAGGGAAAAAAAGGAAAAAAGAGAAAAAAGAAAAAAAGAAAAAGATACATTGTGGTATTACAAGAATACCCCTATCGGGTATTTATCTAAATGAGAAATAGTATATATATATACATATATGTATATATATATACTTATATATATACGGATGTATATATATATATAAGTATATATATATATATATATATTTTAACACGCCCCCTCAAACTTTACGGGGAGAAGACCGAAAGTTTGCTAAGGAGGAACATAAATCGTGGAGTTGGAAGCGCTTTGGTGAAGAAGTCAGCCAGCTGATATTCTGAAGTCACATATGGTAATGAGATAGTCCCTCTGAGATATTCGTCTCGAACATAATGGCAATCCATCTCGATATGCTTTGTCCGTTCATGAAAGGTGTGATTGCTGGCAATGTATATCGCACTTTTGTTATCACAGCAGAGCTTGGTAGGAGTGGAAATGAGGACGCCCATGTCAGCAAAGAGACTTCTGAGCCATACGATTTCCATAGTTGTCATCGCCATAGCCCGATACTCAGCTTCAGTAGATGATAAGGAGACTTTCTGCTGCTTCTTGCATCTCCACGAGATGAGAGATTCACCTAAAAAGATACAAAGACCCGTAATTGAGATACGATCATTGGGATTGCCTCCCCAGTCAGCATCAATAAAAGCAGTCAATTCAAGAGATGAGGAAGAGGATAAGAAGAGTCCCTTTGAGATGGTGTTTTTGATATATCGCACAATTCTCATTACGGCTGCCATATGAACCGTGGTAGGTGCGTGCTGGAACTGGCTTGCTGCATGAACCGCATGAGCTATGTCAGGACGGGTGATGGATAGATAAGTGAGGGATCCAATTAATTGACGGTAGGGAGTTGGATCTTCAAGAAGAACACCATCTTCAAGTCTAAGTTTTGCATTGATAACTTCGGGAGTCTCAACTTTCTTTTCATCAGATATTCCTGATTTGGTACAAATTTCAGCAGCTAACTTCATCTGAGATAAGATGTATCCACGTTCGGAATAAGCCACTTCAATACCTAAAAAATATTGCAAATAACCAAGGTCAGACATATCAAAGGTATCTTTTAGCATAGACTTAACATCATTTACTCCCTTTTTGTCATTCCCAGTGATGATCATATCATCAACATACAGCAGAAGCATAATAATGGAGTCACCTGTTCTTTTCACAAAAAGAGCAGTGTCAGTATAACAAGAAGAAAATCCTAAATTTATTAATACGTTACTAAACCTATCATACCAAGCTTTAGGTGCTTGCTTAAGACCATATAAAGCCTTTTTTAATTTCAAAATTTTTCCATTTAAATCCATACCTGGAGGTGGTTCCATATACACTTCTTCATTTAAATTACCATTCAAAAAGGCATTTTTAACATCAAGTTGAAAAATTGGCCATTTTTTAACTGCGGCTATAGCAATAAGTGCTCGAACACTAGTCATTCGAGCAACGGGGGCAAAGGTTTCATCATAATCTACCCATACTCTTGGGCATATCCTTTGGCTACCAACCTAGCCTTATATCTTTCCAATGAACCATCACTCTTAGTTTTTACTTTAAAAAACCCATCTACATCCGATGGGTTTCTTGCCATTGGGAGGATCAATGATTTCCCAAGTTTGTGCCTTTTTAAGAGCATTAAGTTCAAGTTGCATAGCTTCATTCCAATGAGCATATTGCTTAGCATCATTGTAATTAGATGGTTCATGAAAAGAGTGAAGAGCAAGAAGGCATGCTCGAAAGTTAGGCGAAAAAGAATCATAGGAAACAAATCTATTTGGTATTTTGGAAATCCGATTTGATCTTCTTTGAGAAGTCTCTTCGGTGAACTCATTTTGGGAAAAATTTTCAAGGGCACAAGGAGGATTCCTTTCATTCCTTCTAGAGTAGACTTGAATTTGTCTTGAAACATTTTCTTCAAAGTTTTGATCATCGTTTGGATGTTCAACAAGATCTTCACTAAGAGATTCATTAGAATCAATATGATCATCTATGATGTTTTCTTTAGGCAATAAGTCAAATAAGAATGAATAATCAATATTTTCATTCGGTTGGTGTAAAAAACCACTTTCCTCTTCAAGGAATGTGACATCTTTAGAGATATAAAGCTTATTTTTAAGTATGTCAAAACATCTATACCCTTTTTGTTTTTCGCCATATCCCAAAAAAATACACTCAATAGCCCTAGGGGAAAGTTTATCATTCTTGTGAGTTAAAACAAAACATTTGCATCCAAAAATTCTTAGTCTTTTGTAATCGGGAGACATATTGTAAAGTTTTTCAAATGGAGAAAGATTTTTTAAAGAGGACGAAGGGGTTCTATTTATAAGATATATAGAGGTTAGAACCGCTTCGGCCCAAAAGGATTTTGGAATGTTTCTTGAGATTAATAACGTTCTTGTAGTCTCTATTATGTGCCTATGCTTTCTTTCCGCAAGTCCATTTTGTTGTGGAGTGTTGGGACAAGAACGTTGGTGGAAAATTCCATTTTCTTTTAAATAGTTTTGAAAATCATTGGACATATATTCGCCTCCCGAATCGGATCTAAGAATAGATAAATTTCCCAAAAATTGGTTTTTGACCATTGCATGAAATTCTTTAAAGAAGGAGAAAACTTCGGATTTGCGACTTAGGAAGTAAATCCACGTGAATCGAGTGAAATCATCAATAAATACCACATAATACGAAAAACCTCCTTTAGACAAAATAGGGGAAGGTCCCCACACATCGGAATGAATAAGTTCAAATGGCCAAGTGGCAAAATAACTTCTTTGAGGAAACGGAATAGCTTTAGATTTCCCAAAAATGCAATCTTTACAAGTCATGTGATTGTCTTTACAAGTATTGTTCAAAAACGGAAAAAGAGACATTTTTACAAAATTTGGATGGCCAAGTCTCTCATGCCATATTCCAATACTTTTGTCTTTTACAAGATTGCATGATGCCTTAGATGGGAGAGTCAAAAAATCCATAAAGTAGAGGTCACCCCTTCTATGGCCTTGCCCAAACAGCTTCCCTGACTGGAGATCCTGCACGGTGCAATCCTTAGGTGAGAAAGAGACTTGGCATCCATGATCGGTGATTTGAGATACGGAAAAAAGATTTAAATTTATTTTAGGAACGATTCTAACTTTAGGAACAAAGAAGTTTTTGAAATCAAGAGATCCAATACTTTCAATTTTTAGTGATGTACCATCGGCCGTTGAAACACAAGAAGATATCGGTTCGGAAAAAATATTTGAAAGAGAATTTTTATGAGATGTCATATGAAAAGAAGCACCGGAGTCTAGTATCCACATACCTGGAGGAGATGAAGAGTAGGCAATGGCGGCCCCGGATGTTGAAGGAGAAGTCTTGAGAAGATGTTGAAGAACTTCGGAGATGTGATTTAGAGTTTCTTTAATATCTCCTTCTTTGGTACTTTCTTCCTTCTTTGGAGAAGTTTCCCCAACCACGGCAACTTTTCCTTTGAGTTTTGGACAAGCCGGTCTAATGTGACCAGGTTCATTACAATAATGGCATATTATTCCCCTTCTAGGCCCATTGATATTTTTGTTAAAGTGGGGAGGTCTATATGCTTTAACATTTGATCCGGGCCTATTAACGGCCAAAACTTCATCATTCCTAATGCTCAAGCCAAGTCGAGTTTCTTCTTGACATACCTCGGCAAGAGCATCTTCAATAGGTAGGGCTTTGCTTCTATGGAGAAGAGATGCCCTCACTTGTTCAAATTCCGGGCGAAGTCCATGAAGGAATTGAAAAAAGTGCTCCTTTTCAATTTGTTCCCTTCTTAGTTCAATGTCTTGTGGAGCAACCCATTTGGGCTCAAGAAGGGCAAGCTCATCCCAAAGGGGAGTTAGTGAGCTAAAATAGTCTCGGACACTCATATCCATTTGTTTGGTGGAACGAATTTTTTCTTGGCAAAAGAATTGCCGAGCAAGATCCTTTTGGGTATACATACCCTTAAGAAAAAACCAAGCCTCATTGGCTCTTCTAAACTTGGCAATATTGGCACAATTTTTAAGATCTACGTTGTTCATAAACCATGCCAAGATTTTGGCATGGTTGCTTTCCCAATCCTCGATTTTGGATTGATGTTCATTAATGGCTTTGATGCGCTCATCGCCATCTAAAGCCTTTTCAACTTCATTATCAATTTTGGTAAGAACAAGAGAGGGTTCGGGAGTAGTCCCCATAACAAAACCCCAAAGTTTCTTACCTCTTAGATGATTTTCCATAGCGGAGGCCCACATGAGATAGTTAGACCCATTTAGCTTGAAAGAGAGCTCCACTTTAGAGTCACGTTCCATCGGCACCAAATATTCTTCCTTTCTTCAAAAACTTTGGGAGGCACGCTTTCCAAGATGTCAAAAGAGGAGCCCAATCACCAACCGAGCTCTGATACCATGTAATGAAAAGAGGCGGAAGCACCAATAGAGCAAAAGTCACTCCTTAAGAGTGACTACAAAAGCCAATAACACAAACACCAAATGTGCACACACAAAAACTCACAAATATAGGAAATGACTTAAAGTCATAAGTTGGATTTATTGAAGAAAGGAAGAGAAGGGTGTAAAAACCCATACATTTAAGAGGGGAAGACCTCCTCTATTTATAGAGGAGGGAAGCACTAAAAGAAACCACAAGGGGGGCTCCCTTGTAGTCGTTGGGAGCCCCAACGGTCAGAAATCTGACCGTTGGAGCCCCAACGACTACAAGTGTGGGGCCCCCTTGTGGTCTTTACAAAAAGGGAAAAATAAAGAAAAAAGAAAAGGGAAAAAAAGGAAAAAAGAGAAAAAAGAAAAAGATACATTGTGGTATTACAAGAATACCCCTATCGGGTATTTATCTAAATGAGAAATAGTATATATATATACATATATGTATATATATATACTTATATATATACGGATGTATATATATATAAGTATATATATATATATATTTTAACAGGGACATCTATTAGAGACGTAAAATCTGCACCAGTGGCTGTTTCATATTATTATAGTACAGCTAGGAGCAGTTTGGTCATCACTACAGGAGTCACATCCAATCTCCACTTTTATCACCTGGCTTCATATAGTGCTGTAAACTTCACTGCATGTATGGATGTATAAAATATGTACATAATACAAGTTTGCATAGTTGTAAATTATCTTAGGTAACACTCCAGGCAGCACATCTGATCTCCACTCTTATCACATGGCTTCAGATAGCCTTGTAAACTTCGTTGTATGTATGGATGTATAAAAATGTGTAAATAATACAAGTTTGCATAGTAAATTGTCTTAAGCTATGATACCAGGACACGCCATTTCACCTTCCATGCCCATGTTGACACTTGTCGACATGGGGGCGAATACCTGGACACACCATCTCCGTTCTATAAAATATTTGTGATAAATTATGTTAAATTAATTTATGAATTTGATTCTTTGAATTTATTTTGTATTTATGTGATATTTAATATAGCCTGTTATTAGTTATGTTAAATTAATTTATGAATTTGGTTCTTTGAATTTATTTTGTATTTATGTGATTTAATATATATATATATAGCCTTGTCCCCATACCCACATTTTTGGAATTGCCGTGCCGTACCCGCACCCGTACCCAAGTGACATAGGTCTTAAGTTTCCTATGACATAAACACTTCTAGCAGAAGGGACCTTCCCAGACTAGACCATCCACATGTTTCTTGACTACCAAGATATCTTCTTCTCTGCTCCATTCTGAGTGATTTCTCCGATATGGTAATACAACACACCTTTCTCCTTGTTACTAGTCTACCTTTTGGCCCAGTCTTTTTTATTTTCCTCAAATCCTCTTAATATTGCATACTTTTTAAGCTTTCTTCATATTTCCTCGTCATTATTCCTTCCATGGTTCTCATTCTTCCTTGTCCATTTATTTGTTTCAATCTAATATTGTTTACTAGTCCCTTTATTTGAGATTCATCTGGCCTTGTTCATTAAGATTAAAGTTTATGACCAGAGTTACCGGAAGCGCCTAGGGTAAAGGGGAAGCGCGCTTCGGAAGCGCGAAACGTCGCTTCTGGTTCCCCATTTTTTCATTTTTTTTTTCGCCTCCCCCTCGCTTCCGGTTCGCTTCCTAGGTCGCTTCTGGTTTGCTTCCGAGACGGTTCATAATTTTCTTCTAAGTGGACCCACGCTTCCCCGCTTCCTACATTTTTGAAAGTGCCTCGCTTCCCGCTCTCGCTTCCCGTATCGCTTCCCGCTCCCGCTTCCTCAAACGCACTAAGCTAATTTGATCAGCACTCCTAAATCAGACCTGTATCATGTTAAAAAAAGGAAAAAAAGAATAATATATATCCAAGAAAAAGAAAGAGAAATGACAAGGACATTTAGATTTCACATTTATTTTTGCCCGCCAAACTGTCTTGTGTGATCTTTTCTTTATGATTGAATCATCTGAAAACGTCGTCATTGGCATCTAAATGTTTAACCCTACACACTTTAACTTTAGATCCAATATCTTTAATCTTTTTCTTGTCTTAGATTCATTTATCATTTACTTCTGTTAAAAGAAAATATTTATGTGTTTGGGTAGCAATATGTAATTATGGCAATAGATTGGTTCTTTTTGTAAACTAATTTTAACTAATCCCTTTAAGAAGGGATTAGGAATGAATGAAAAGAATAGGGACTCTCTCTCTCTCTCTCTCTCTCTCTCTCTCTCTCTCTCTCTCTCTCTCTCTCTCTCTCTCTCTCTCGTTTTCCCTCTTTCTGCCTGTGGGTCACTGGATCTAGGTTTGGCTGCCAGGCTCTTTCAGGCCTGATTCAACATGGTATCAAAGTCGGACCCTCATCTGGGATTGTGCTGCTGATTGGTGATGCTGAAGATGATCGTGCCATGTGGATCGTGGAGAAGATCGGATCAAGTGGAGATCGGATGCAGAGAAGCCGTGGAATCAGATCGAGTGGAGATCTGATCTATCGAAGGTCGTGAAGAATCAGATCAAGCAAAGATCTGATTTGTTGAAGGTCGTGAAAAAAAAATCGTGGCAGATTTGGATCAGGAATCAGATCTAGCGTGGGAATTGGTTGTGGATTAACGTGGTGGAGTCAAACCGGATATTAGATTTGACGTGACCTTAAGTCAGATCTGACGTGACCTTAAGTCAGATCTGACGTGACCATGTTAAAATCCAAAGAGATAAGAGTAAGGGAGGTTAGGGTCAAAGGTGGCACAACAGAATGGGGAGAACAAAGTTCTTGTATTATATGTTGTGAATGAGTAGTTTCAACTAAAGGGTCGATCCCCTTAAGACATCAAAAAAGAAAAGAGATAAAAGACTAGTATACCCTTCCTTTACAAGGTACATGCATAGTAGCCGAAAAGTTACTTTACACATCTCTATAATACACTATATTATACAAACTTTCAATATAAAACAACTTCAAAGGCAAGAAACTTTGGGGATATATGTGGCACCGTTCTGAAACCACAATTAAAGCTCACCAAGAAGGAAAGGAATGAAGAAAAGCTTTGGGTGATGAAGAAAAAGTCAAAGCTAATGAAGAATACTAATCCAAAGTTGAAGATTGGAAAAGTGAGCATGCCAAAATATTGGCATGGTTGGTTCATGAATAACGTAAAGCTCGAGATTTGTGTTAATCTAGCCAAATTTAATAAGGCAAATGAAGCATGGTTCTTCATAAAAGGTATGTATACTCAAAAGGACCTTGCTAGGCATTTCTTTTTATAATAAAAGGTAAGAGGAACTACGCAAGGACACATGAGTATTAGATATTATTATAGTTCTCTATCTTCTCTAGAAAATGAGCTTGCTCTCCTTGAACATCAATGAAAAGGAAGTGTTATTGCTATGAGGCAAGAGCAAATAGAGAGAGAAAGATTTATTCATAGGCTTCATCCCGAATTTGAATAACTAAGAGGATCCCTTCTTCATAGGGCTTTCACTCCTCTTAGTAAAGTTCTTGTCGATTTATGCCAAGAAGAAACTCACTTAGCTCTTAAAAAAGACTTTGATGAGCTCCATGTGGTATCTAAACCGGGAAATAACATGAGGACATATAAACCTCTTCACTTTTGAAAAAATAACAATAGCGGAGGAAGAAAAATAGTTTGTCACCATTATAATGAACCGGGATAGAAGGTAGATTCCGTTGGAGATAGTCCAAGCAATTCAAGTGAAGAATCAAAGAGAGATAGAAATATAAAGGACTTCATTGCTCAACTTAGGGAAACTCTCCAACAATTCATGAGCAACAACTCTTCTACATCTTTCACCTTCAGTGTCGCGGTCTCATCAACTCTCGGTATGTCCTCTTAAATCCTTAATTTGGGTGCCTTCTTTCATATGACTCCAAATACATCTCTTTTATCCAAAAAAAACTTAATTCGTTTAAATCATGTTCCCACGAACAATGGAACATCATTAAATGTTAAAGGAATGAGAAACCTTGAAAAAATTTTAAGCAAAGACAGAATTTTATGTTCCAAAAATTAGAATTATTTCAAAACTTAATTAAAATCTTTTCTAAGTTTCTTAAATAACTGATTTTGGATGTAATGTTTCTTTTTCACCCACCAATTGCTATATGCAGGATCTCCGGTCCGAAAAGCGGATTGGGCAAGGACATAGAAGAGGAGACCTATATTATATGGATTTTTTGTTCTTACCACCCAAATCATTTTGTAATCATGTCTAATTTAAAGATGTTGTCACTTGGCACAAAAGACTTGGTCATCCTAGTGTCTCTAAGTGTATCTTTTTCCTTTTTTGAAAAAAAAATGTAATGAAAAAGAATTTACATGCAATGATTGTATTGGAAAAATGCATTTTTTCCCTATCCACAACAACTTTATTTTTAAGAGACCATTTGAATTAATGCATTCGGATGTATGGGTACCGACACCCATTATGTCTAAAGGAGGATATTCATATTATTTTGTCTTTATTGATGATTTTACTATATGCACTTGGGTTTACTTTATTAAAAACAAATCTGATGTTTTTTCTATTTTTAAAGAATTTCATATCCTTAATCAAAATCAATTTCCAAACAATATAGCAATTTTTAGATCTGATTTCGAACTATTTTTAAAAAATTTCATATCCTTAATCAAAATCAATTTCCAAACAATATAGCAATTTTTAGATCTGATTTCGAAGGAGAATACTTGTCAAATGAATTTCAAAATTACCTAAAACAAAATAACATTATTCATCAAAGATCTTGTCCTAAAACTCCTCAACAAAATGGCATTGCCGAAAGAAAATATAGGCATCTTTTTTAAACAACAAGAACTTTTCTTATTTCTAAAAATGTTCCAAAAAACTTTTGGGCCGAAGCCGCTCTTTTCTTAATTTATCTTATAAATAGGATGTCATCCTCATCCTTAAAAAATATTTTTTCCTTTTAAAAATTGTTTAAAATATCTTCAAATTTCAAAAGATTAAGAATTTTTTTTTGTAAATGCTTTATTTTTTTCCAAGGACAAAAACTTTCACCAAAAGCTCTTGAATGTGCTTTTATTGGGTACGGTGAAAATCAAAAGAGATATAGGTGTTATGATGTTAAAAATAACAAACTTTATATTTCAAGAAATGTGACTTTTCTTGAAGAACAAAATGGATTTGAATCTCAAAAACCCAAGGAAGAGGTTGATTGCTCTTTTCTCTTTGACTTTTTACCTAAAAATGAGTCTAAAGATTTTAATGATATCATTTGTGATAATGTTTGTGATGAAAATTCTCATCAAAATGATGATTTGTTTCATTAAAATGTTGATTCGCATAATGAGAATCCCAATGATATCAATGTGCATACTCGGCGAGAGGGAAATGAACATCAAAATGCTTTTGACATATATTTATAAAACATTTCCTTAGAAGACCAAGTAAAAGAATCCCTACCTAGGCGATCTTCTAGGAGTAGTAGACCTCAAAAATTTGTGTCATATGATTCTTTTCCCCAAATTATAGAGTTTGTCTAACGATGATCCACTCTTATCATGAGTCTTTCAATTTTAAAGAAGCCAAGCAACATCCACATTGTATTGATGCTATGAAACTTGAATTAGAAGCACTCAACAAAGCTAACACTTGTACAATTGTAAGTCTCTCTTTAGGAAAAAAGGCTTTGTATGTAGATGGGTTTATAAAATCAAAACTAAGAGTGATGGGTCATTAGAAAGATATAGGTTAGTTGCTAAAGAGTCTGCATAGAAATATGGAATTGATTATGAGTAAAGCTTTGCCCCGATTGCTAAGATGACTAATGTAAGAACTTTAATAGTCTTAGCATATATTACCCAATGGCCTATCTACCAATTAGACGTCAAAATTGTTTTTTTAAATGAGGACCTTTTTGAAGAAGTCGACATAGATCCTTCTTTCACTGGGTCTTGAGATTGGGAAAGGAAAAAACTTTAAACTTAATAAAGTTTTTTATGGTCTTAAACAAGCTTCAAAAGCTTGGTATGATCGCTTTAGTAAAGTTGTTACTGATCTTTTTGTTAAGAATACAGGTGATCACATAACTATTTTATTGTTATATGTTGATGATATGATCATCACGGGGAATGATAAAAAGGGCATTGAGATTATTAAAAATATTCTTAAAAACAATTTTGATATGTCTGACCTTGGATTTCTAAGGTATTTTTTACGGATTGAAGTTGCATATTCTCCTTGGGGATATGTTCTGTCTCAAATGAAGCTTGCATCATATATTATTGTTAAGTATGACTTGACAGACAAAAAGAAACTGGAGACTCCATAAGTAATCAATGCTAAGATGAGAGTCAATGATGGACCTCATTTAGAAGATCTCACTCCTTATCATCAATTAATCGGATCTCTAACATATTTTTTTATTACCAGAACAGACATTGCTCATGTTGTACACAGTGCAAGTCAGATCCAGAATGCTCCTACTACTATTCACATGGCAATTGTCATGCAAATTATCAGATATCTGAAGTAAATTATAACAAAAGGGTTATTTTTATGTTCTTCATCTCTAAATTTAATTGCTTATACTGAAAACCCCAATGATCGTATTTATACCCCAGTTATTGTGTTTTTCTTGAAGAATCGTTAATTTCTTGGAGTTGTAAGAGAAGGTTTCTCTATCTTTCACAGAAGCCGAGTATAGAGCAATAGTCACCACTACAACTGAACTTGTTTGGTTAAGAAGTTTGCTCAAAGATATGGGAATTATCATCTCTATTACTGCCACGACAACAAAAGTGTCATCTACATTACTAGCAATCATATATTTCATGAACGAACAAAGGACATTGAGATAGATTGTCATTATATTCGAGATCAGTTTTTACAAGGCACCATTGAACTTTCATACGTCACTTCAAAGTACCAGCTTGCGAATATATTTATCAAAGCTTTAATATCCCCTAGGTTATCCTTTCTTCTAAGCAAACTTTCGGTGATCTCACCGTCAGTTTGAGGGGGGTGTTAAAATATATGTACCATATATATATATATATATATATATATATATTCTCTTAATCCTTTGTAATACCCATTAAGGGCAATTTAGTCTTTTCCATTCCATATAAAATATGTGTGTCCAATAGGGTCATTTTTTAGTTTCTTTTTATTTTTATTATTTTCATTTTCTATTATTTCATTTAAATGTGTAAAAGGGAGCCCTCATTAGAGCAGTTGGGATACCCCCTAACGGTCACAAATGTGACCGTTGGAGGGCTCCCAACGACTCTATGGGAATCCCATTGGGTCCCTTTTGTGTGTATAAATATGGGGTCTTTCCCCATCTCTCAACAATGCTTTTTCAAGCATTTCTTAATATAGTGTGACTTATATTTTTAAGTTCTCTCTTCTCATTTTGTGTGTTTGGTATTTTTCCCTTTGTGACACATTGTATTTGGTCCATTAGTGACATCTTGCTTATGTATTTGTGCCTTCTCGTAGTCACCTTGTGACATTATTTTTTGGCACTTGTATTTCATTACAATCCTGTCTGTGAGAACCGATGCAGACAACAATATGTTTGAATCATTCAATTGTGTGTAGCCAGATTTATTTGTGCAAGGAACGCCACATAATGTAGTAAATTCTGGTTCTGCCACAGAAATATCATGCTCAGCTTTCATGTCAGAACAAACTCTAAGAAGATCCAGCAGAATGTGTCATCCACCACCTAAATTAGTGAGTCATAATCATTTTTCTGTGAGATCATTATTTATGCCACAACTCTTAGTGAAGAGAAGGAACGTCAAAATTTTAAACCAGCATGTAATCATCTAAGATAGATAGAGGCAATGAATGAACAAATGCATGAATTATATGAATGTGACAAGGGAATGAAGATGTATCGGATTGTAGACGAGTATACAAAAATGAAACATAATGTTCATGGAAGCATTGAGCTAGAACTGGAACCATAAAGATATGATCTCATTTGTGGCTAGATTTAGATGGAAAACATCAGCTTGATGTTAGGAACACTTTCTTGAGTTCAAACTTTACAGAGAGGTCAACAAGGATCTATTAGATTGTGTTGAGAGGTTGGTCGTTGATTATGAGGTGCAAGATGCTATTCATAGAGAATGAAGACATATGACAATGTTCTTTATGATATGGGAAGATAAGGTGAAGTAAGAAACCATACCCCGACCCATTCATTTTGTATATTTCAATTTATTTCCTTTCTTTGTTTATTGTGCTATGCCATTTTGCGTTAATTGCTTGATACTTACCAACTCTTTTCCTCTTTTATATGTCCTTGTTTAGATTTATGGTGGAGTGGGTTTGGACAGATGCTTCCAACTTGAACACCTTTATTGTTTCTCTTGAGCCAAGAAGAGAAGACATTGATTGAAGTGTATTGAGTTTGTAAGCAACTTGAACAGCTAGAATTGCAATGCAAGTGGATGTGAGTGTGTTGGGTCTGTGACACTGTAAGCAAATATACACAAAGATAAGACATTGATTGAAGCACAAAAAGCTCAATCACATCATATTTGTCCACTACAACTCTCAACTGAGAGAAGTATTATAAATTTTTTTGACACTTTTTATACATGTCTTAAAGAATACTATACCAAAAAGAATTAATATTATCATTTTAACTATTGTCATCATAAAAGCATAAGGAGAACTTTGATATACTAGTTTAAATGAGTTCAAGAGAGTCTAGCATGCTGATTGAAAAAGATCGATTTGGAAGGAGCGACAGCAGTGGACAACAAAGAGAATGCATATGTGGCAAATGATATCAATGAGGGACATGAAGATAAAGAAGGAGATGATGATGATTGACATCATTTAGATTTTATTTTGTTTGAGTTTTGAAAACTTGGTTGTAAAACATTAAATCTTAAATTTTTTTTTTTGTATTTGCATGTTTAACTTATACTGTTTCACAAGTCATGTGCTTGATTCATTTGTTTTTTGTTTGATACAGTAGTGGATAATTTGCATTTTCTTCTGAGACGTTAATGTCATTAATATCTTATTATTTTGATTCTTAAGTGTTCCAAATCTTACATAGTTATGTGATTTGTTGGCTTTGTTTTGTAGTTACAGTCATTGCTTATTGCACTATTAATTTTTTGGGAATTTCTTATTTTTTAAATTTTGTTGAATCTTGAGAAAATTTTTGTGATTTTTATGATACAGTACTATTTTTGCACATTTGCAATATGAGTTATGATATACATTACAACCTTTGGATGGAACAGAAGGAAATAATGTAGATAATTCAGATTAAAGGATGAAAAAGAGAATAGAATAATGATAGACACAGAATACCAGAAGATTGAACAAAAGAAGACACCAAACTGAAGGTTGATAAGTCTCAACGATAAAAATCCTTGTGCGTCTAATACAATAATGATTTTTCAACTACAAACAAAAGAGAGAAGGGAAGCTTGAGAGATGGCCATGATCTTTAAAGACCTCAAGTGTGAGGAGCAGCACACTCGTATTCTAAATTACATATAGACTAAGCCAAATATGGTTTTCACCAAGTGATAATGCATCATGAAACTTTACCAAGACTGTTCTTCAAAAAAAAATATCAAGATGCGATTATAACAAGTAATAAACAATAGAATACAACTATACAAAGAATTATATGTATGCCACTCTTGATGGTATCAAATGCTGTTATCAGAAAATTAAATTTAATGAATAAAAAGAAACTTACATGTTGGTCATGCTTTCTCTCCATTTTTTTCTTTCTTGTGTAAGCTGATTCACTGTAGCTACGTGACACTTCTGTTAGAACATCAGAAAGTTTCGATCTCTGACTTACCTTGTCTTGAATGCGATCACATCCAGCAGTTGACGTCAAAGGCTTATTCCCACCAGTATCTGGACGGTGGGGATCTGTAGCATGGTCATACTGCAGTTTGCGCTTTGCAGTACCACAGCATACAGTATTGGACAAGTTAAGCTGCTTATCACTATCAAAAGTTTTAGCATCTAACTTCACTAGAACTTTAATTTCTTTGGGTCCAAGCCCAGATGCATCTAACTTGCGGCCAACAGCATCCTCAGAACAGTCCATTGAAACAGTGGCATCCTCATTGATACCATCCTTTAGTCTAGAACTGTCTTTCTGTTCCTCTTTCTGAAGGCCCTTCAAATAACTTGACATTGCTCTAGATCTTGTAACTTTGTGGCTGCTTGGAGCTACCATTGGTGCATCGGTCCCAGATGATGGGATCAGGCTCTTCATACAGTCCATTGAAACAGTGGCATCTTTGTTGATACCAACCTTTAGACTAGAACTGCCTTTCTGTTCCTCTTTCTGAAGGCCCGTCAAACAACTCGACATTGCTCTAGATCTTGTAACTATGTGGCTACTTGGAGCTATCATTGGTGCATCAGTCTCAGATGACAGGGTTAGGGTCTTCATATTTGCTTCTTCTTGTGACAAAAGATGCGTAAAACAGCATTCATCATTTCTCTTGACAGAGTTCTTTATCAAGCTGCTATTTTCACATTCAATGTCCTCAGTAATACTTCTTGAATTTGATCTCTCATTGTATCCTTCAAGAACCAGTTTAGTTGGATCTTTAATCCTTCCTCCACTGGAATTTCTTACAGAGACTCCATTCTTTGCATCTATATGTGTAACCTTACCTGGGTGACATGGAATCATTTGCTCTCTTAAAACCATAGGACTAGATACTGATCTGGCAGCTCTGCATTCACTTGAAGCACCGATTGACATGACTATTCCTGATTCTGATACAAACATGGCTTTTGACACAGAAATATTTTGCACGCCAAGACCCTTGTCAACATTATCAGTCCCGTCCTCTAAATTTTGTAGAGGAAGATTTTCATTTGACACGTCATTGCCACATTCAAGAGGTTGTTTGTCTTTTTCTTTCATAGGTAGGACCTGATCATCTTTTTCAAGGTCAATATTGGCTGAAGATGTAATTTCATGGCCTCCATGGTTACCGACAGAATTCACTACCATCCATGCAGAACCATCCATTGAAACAGAAGTTACAGAAGACAAATTGGTTGTGCCTTCCTTTTGATAAATTTTAGCTGCCTGTCCTTCATTTACATTGTCATTTACACAACCGCGCCCACTATCTGACAGTATGCCTCTGTATTTACTTGGGGTGTCCATCGCCATGCTCTTCAATGTGTCAGATGATGTTTGATTCAGGATTGCTTCATCTAAATGACTTTTTACACATTTGTCACCATCCTCCCGATGCATTTTTCCATCATCAAACTCGGGACTGCTTCCCAAAGCACTTCCAGAGTAAGGCAACTTATTTTTGCTGATAGTGCCCTTTTCCTTGCCTTTACATGCATCAGATGTCTTCAATTTATTTGTATTTAAGCCTATATGCAGTGCAGTATCCCTCAAGAAACCATCATTCTTATCTTCAAATTTTCTAGCATACGAGTTATGCACCAATCTGTCACTCCCTGGCTCACCAAAAAAATTACTTTTGCTTCCATTTGCTTTGTCTGATAGGATCCTCACACGCCTTGCCTTACCAGCTGAATGCATCAGGACCTCACCAACGTTAGAATCACATCCCACAGAACAGCTAGCAGTTGCATCTTTGCTGACATAAATATTGGCAAGGACTTCCCATGTAAAAGGAAATCCTATCTGGAAAAGACTGGTTACCTGCTCAGGGTACAGAAAGTAAACAAATTAATCCCTTCGGCAAACAAATAGAATTGTGGAATGTAATGCATGAACAAACATGCAAATCCTGCATGATTGCAGAAACAGATGCATCAAATACAGAGATGCACACACTTTTTACGCAAACACACACACACACACACACACCTCACTTGGAAAACCATTCTCACAGGTACGTTGTCCATCAATAATCCCACTGAGCAGAACAATAAGCCCATCTGCTGTCTTGAGCCTAAAGGCATCAATTCTCTGAATGACTGGTGCTGAATGGAAGATTTCCACACCCCGATCCCTGTGGCACCATGCCAAAAGAAATTCTCTGAAGAGTATTCCCAAGTGTGCAATAAAACATGCATAAAACACGAAAACAGCAACAAGAAATTCCACCACACTAAGAAAGAATTCTGAAATGAAGCTTCAAACAAGCCAAAAGACACACCTTCATTACAAGGGGTAGATTCCAAAATCCCCACATGTGCAGTCTATATGAAGTAAGATCATTCAAATAATTGGTCCACATGCGAACAACAGATATGTCATGTGTTTGAATGTCTCGGTCTATGTCACATGGATATGGATGTGGGGGCAAGACATGATGCGGATATGCTTGGTACGATACGATAGTTCTAAAAGATTAGGACACATGGACATGGCCGTACACACATAGACATATGTATGTGTGTAAGAGTGTGTATAAAACAGCAATTCTAAAACACTACCAAATAATGAAACCAGGTTGAAATTGACATGTAATGTAATTGATGACAAATTTTAAAAGAAAAAGAACCCAGGTGAATACAAAATAAGTAAACAACATCACAAAAGAAAATATTGACTATGCCCATGAAGTATCGCAGTGTTGTGTCGTGTCGATACGAGATACACATGCCAAGTAAATCCAAGGACTTGAGATTCATGTATCTATGGTCCAACACCCTCAGGCCAAAGATAAGTGGATCTCCCTTCATAATGAAACTTAGATCCAAAAAAGTGAGGTACAGCATTTGATTACCTCAGAACTGGGTGTGGGCCCCCACGCCACATCAGATCAGATCCGAGGTAATGAAGTGCACCTTCATGCCACTATGAGTAGCCACTATAAGTCACTGATCATGGCAATGAACTTGATTTGTTACTCCTTTAAGTGAACTCTGTTTTGTCATCTTTGCAGGTCATTCTATAGAGCTTAAAAGACAATTTCAATGTCAAAAGAGAGCACAGCAGCTGGTTCATGTTTGCAATCCAAACTAGGATGTATACTGGAGCTCATCAGTGTTAAGCCAAAACACTTAATGGCTTCTGGCGGATTTTCAACCAGGCATCTATCGAAAGAAGAATGTACCGTTTTAATGAAACCCCTCCAACAGCCAACCTTTTCCCCATATGGTCTTTCGGTGATTTCATCAAGTACCAATCATGCAAAAGAATCTGCAAAACATATTAGAGAAACCAATGAACAGAGAACTGAACACCATCAGAAAAGAAAATTGAAATACAAAAGAATAAAATCTTAAGGAAGAATATGGACACACCACATTATCTTGAATGGAGCTTTCGCAATCATTGCCCGACTCCATTCTACTTGTTCCACCTTGAAAGCTGCCGAGCACAGGCATCTTTCTCAGTTTCTCCATCAGTCCAAGTGCCTCTTGAGAACCATTGAACTTCTGTGTATGTGACATGAGATGCAACAAGCAGTCAGCAGAACACTCTACACACACAGGTGCATAACCAATACTCTATATGCTTGGCTTTAAAGAGACCTACTCCTGAATCATCCTATTGCGATGCATAAGCAGGATTTTTTAAGGTTTGAAAATTGATGGCTCAAAATTTTCATAAATATTTAAGCATCCAAAGATCATTTTTTTGGTTGAAAAAACATGATCCAACAGTTGATTCCTAGCAAATGGAGCATGTTGAACACGTCTGCATGACTAGATTTGCCAAACAAGCATCAGAAATGCCTAGTTCACACTCTAGTTCTCGTATTTTCAGTTTTCACGTTCTAGTTGTAACGCCCCAAAATCTTGGACTTGAATCCTTTTATGAAAAAGGTTGAAAGCTTTGAAATCGATCATTTATCAGAGTTTGAAACAAAAGTTCAGCTAAAATCATGTTTGAAATAGCAAGTCCATGGACCTTGGGCGCATTACAGCGCAAACTTTCCTTTTACAAACTGATTTGCAATTCAAATATATTTATTGAAATAAACATAAGAAACAGAGTTTTGGTAATACAGTTTTAATAATTCGGAGTTATAATCAAAAGAGATGTTTTCAAAGGAACTCTATATCATATTTACCAAGATGTCCTCAGGAGCGTAACGTCAGGAAAAAGGGTCTCGCCTTGAACTCATCACGTCATTGTGTCATCGCAAGTTGTATCAACCTGTCCACCACCTCCCATGAAATAGGTCAGTTTCGCGAAAAACTAGTAGGGGTGCAAAAGATGAGGAACAAAGACTGCAATAAGCAAGATAATCACTAGATTAAGCAAGACTAGCAGAATTAACCAAACGTGTCGTGGAGTAAGCAAAACTCTAGCAAACAGCTAATTTCAAGAGCAGTAAGGACCATAGTGCTAAACAAGCAACTATAGCAATCCAATTGATTATATAGGTGAAGAGTAACTAACTTTATCCAACAGTTAAACAATGCAACTGAATAAGACAAGCATTCATAACAATGCTCGCAATACATACAATTATCATTAGATGGTTCAGTCCATCAGTAAGTAACATTAATCGTAATGTACAAGTCATTGCATCACAAGCTACACATGATAAGCAATCATACGGCAACAGTTATATCACAATATGTAAGCAGCTTATAAGACAAGCGGCTACATCAAGCCTAGTTGCCATCAGTTTGTAGATTACAAGTTGTACGCAATCACATCAATCATAAGAGACGTAAGTCAAAGTGCTATATTACAACAAGCACCGAGTAGTTCAACCAAGCAAGTCATATGCCAATATATGGCAACTAGCATAATACTATCGTCACAAGCATTTAACCATTACGAGCAACTATATGTTAGCCAAGAATTATGTAAGCGGTTAAACCAACTATAGTAACGCCTTGACAGGCGTGCATAGCTACACGAGAAGCATATTGCACTACCGAGTCAGCAAGTAATCAATTAATATCACAGCATGCATATCTCATAATCATATGTGTAGGTTACATTTTGTTCTCATTATTAGTTGGTCATTGTGGGTACGCACAAGGCACGAAATATAGAAACAGCCGAGATCGATTTGGGGGTCCATTATGGTATATATTTTATGCTACCTCGAATGACTGACTGAGTCCTCTCCTAAGGGGACGGCCAGTGACCAAGAAAGTAAGTCCCCAAAGGCCTAAGTGGCCCATGAATGCATTCAAACTTCTACAGAAGTGGCCTGAGGGCTATCTTCGTAGCATTTCCCCTAACTCCGATGACTGGTGAAGTCGGGTCTTTTGCCCGTGACTGCCATTTAAAGAACATGTCCATCGAAGTTTTGTATCATCCATCATCTCTCTTGATGAACCATGTCGAACGGGCACGACGGAGGTTTTTTAACCGTCGTCTCATTCTACATGCTCTGGTCTTTCGACCCAATCGAGCATCTTGTCGGTGAAAGCACATAATTATCATTATGTAAATTACACGCACCACTGCGCGTTCGAGGCAACCACACACCTCTCATCCTACTCACCGCAGTATGCAACATACATGTTCAAAAGTACAACTACGATAAGAGAGGTCAACTCATAGTGAGGGTAACAACATCACCATTTTGTGATCTCAAACACGTGTCATTGCACGTTCGAAGTAAACATAAACCTCTCATCCTACTCATCGTAGTACGCAAAGTACCTGTTCAAAAATACAACCAGAGGGACATGGATTTCTCAAAACGAAATCCACACAACAATGTTTTGCCGATAAGATATGGTATAACCATTCAAGTTCAAATTTGTCATGCTCAGGTCCTTTAGACCATCACGAGCCTTTTGCCTGTTAGGCGAACATCGATATTACATGATTAATAGAAAGTGTCAAAACACGCTTCGAGGTTACTACAGACCTCTCATCCTGCTCCTCGTAGTCCAAACATATCGTACATGACTAAGAGTACGACTACAAGGGGAGGAGCATCGATTTCTCAAAAGAAATCCATCAACAATAATCTCGCGAAAGAAGGAAGTGCGCCAACTATCTTAGTTTAACCAAAAAGCCTAGAAATAATGTCTCGCATCAGAGATGATGTAGCGTCGATCTAGCGATGGCGCAGGTTCCTCAATAGAACTCTCACCCAACTCATGCACATGCTCCTAAACAGGGTTATCTGAGTCGTATCGAGTACGCGAACTGAAGTTATAAAACACTTCTCCCAAATGCATCAATTTGAGAGATCCAGCCGCTATCTCGTAAAAGGCTTTCGAAGTATGCTTTACGAAACTATACACTTTTTAAAATAGGTTGGCACTTAAAAACCATCATTTTGGGAAAACTGAAGTGCATAATTGTGCATCGTGACTTTTAAAACAAATAAGCAAAACGGCATACACTATACACTCGAAGCTACACTCAGAGAGTGCAAGCTGACAAGAGGCAACCCGTGCACATTATAGTGTAATGGTAAATCGAGGAGTAAGACTCGATGTTCAAAGCAGCACCTCGAGTGTAAAACGCACAAGCCACACACGAGGTATGAACTCATACCTCGACCACCCGAACCCATAAGCAGACAAATATGCAAGCAACTCACGAGGTACGAAATCATACCCTAACTAAGCAAGCACAAGGGTGGCTCACGAGGCACGAAATCGTATTTTGATTAAACAATAAGCATAAGCAAGTAAAGGAGCATATGACAGAGATAAGATCAAGTAAAGAGTAAAGCATACGTGCAAAGTGCGGCAACAATGCAAGGATAAAACAACATATACAAAAAGTGAGTGTGAAAGCAAACTTGTGCATGTAAAGCATAACAGCAATAGGAAAGTAACGTACGAAAAGTACAAGCAAGAAATAAAGCCATGACACATAAAGCGTGGGGCAATCATAATATAAAAAGTCAGAAATAAACAAATAAGAACATAACGAAGGACCAGGATTGCGTCTTGGAGTTAAAAAGGCATACACATACAAGTAAATGTCATGGCGCAAAGCGCAGGGCAACAGAAAAGTAAAGTACGAAAAAGTAAAAAGGATAAGGATCGTTAAACCACGTCATTGAGTTAAAAAGACATGAAATGTAAAAACAAAAATTAAAAGCCTGGGCACATATAGCGCGACGGCAACAAAAAAAGAAAGTGCAAGGAAAGTAAAGAGGACAAGGATCGTGAAACCGCGTCCTTGAATAAAAAGACATACATATATAGTTTATACGTATACACATATCATCATCCTCTTTCATTTTTAGTTATCTTTCCTTATTTTAGCATTTATCTGTTCATTGTCCTTTTGCACAAAAATCCCCTACCTTGAAGGGTTGCGGGTCCTCGTATGCCTGCAGCATAGGTAAGCACGAGCTCGAGCCACGAAAAAAGCGAGTTGGTTCCACCGTTCAACCTGTGAGGCTTAGAACAGTATGCAAATCGAAAGCCAAAAGCGGGTTCGATAACACCTACAGTAGTACCAAACCACAAGGGTAGGCTGGGAGCTCAGCTCTCTGCAGAAGAGCAACAGAGGCAGCAAGGCTTCCTACAGGATGCAGAGGCAGGAACTCTACACCCTGCCGAAAAGGGTGTCAGAGGCAGCCTGGCAAAAAGCAGCAGAGGCAGAGAGCAGGGAACTTCCTGCCAGGACAGAGAAGGCAGGGGAGGGAGAAGAAGCTCCCTGCTGAACCAGCCACAACAAGACAGGGGTGTCTCGGAACACAAATCAGGACAGGGGGCGCAGCCTCCTGCTGGGAAGGAGACAGGCAGGGGCTCTGCCCCTGCCAGCAGAAAGATTAAGGCAGGGGGGCGAAGCCCCCTGCCGAAATACATGTGGGGGGCTTCACCCCCTACTGGAAACCAAAGGAGGCAGGGGGAGCTTCGCCCCCTGTAGGCAAAACCCAGGAGGCAGGGGGCGGAACCCCCTGCCGAGAAGCAACAGGAGAGCAGGGGGGCTTCGCCCCCTGCCGGGAAACATAAGGAGGCAGGGGGGTGAAGCCCCCTGCTGAAGACAAAACAAAGGCAGGGGGGCAAAGCCCCCTGCCGGAAAACCAC
Organism: Nuphar pumila; assembly: GCF_984573655.1. Classification (NCBI taxonomy): domain Eukaryota; kingdom Viridiplantae; phylum Streptophyta; class Magnoliopsida; order Nymphaeales; family Nymphaeaceae; genus Nuphar; species Nuphar pumila. The sequence goes on along the minus strand of NC_143252.1, from coordinate 29,018,929 downwards.
AGGAGGCAGGGGGGCAGAACCCCCGGCCGAAAAACAACAAAAGGCAGGGGCTTTGTCCCCTGCCGGGAAAATCAGAAAGAGGCAGCCAGAAAACCTACTAGAGGGAAGTGGGGGTGGGGGGGCGGAGCCCCCCGCAGAAAGACCGAGCCGACAAGGGTGTCGCCCCTGCCGAAAAGAGACAGGCGGCAAAGGGGGAGGAGTCGCCCCTGCCCGCTTGTCGAAAAGGGAAGGATGAAGAAGATGAAGACAACAAGGAGGAGAGGTGCTCGGCACCTCCCTCCTGGCAAACCCAGAGCCACCCACGATGGTGGCTCCGGTCCACTGCCATCAAACGGAAGGGGGGGAAAAAAAGGAGGCAGGAGGTCAGCGACCTTCTGCCGACGTCTCCAGCGAGAAAAAAGAGAGGGGAGAGAGAGTTACCTGAGGGGAGTCGCCAGCGTCGGGGTTCCGGCAAGGCGTAGCCGGCGTCGAGGCTGCTCCGATGTTGGGTGGTGCCGGCCCAGCACGAGAGGAAAGGAGGAAGACCGACGAGGCAGTCGCCGGCGGCAGCCGTCGATGGTCGCGGTGGTCGAGAAAGGAAGAAGGGGGAAACGAGGGATCGCCGATCAGAAGGTCGGCGTAGCAGGGGGAGAGGCGGAGGGGGGTTCTTGGGGTCGTCGGGTCGCCGGCGACAGCAGTCGCGGGGGACGAGAGGAGACGCGAGAGGAGAGAGAAGGGGCGACTATAAGATGCACAAAGACGAACCCGAATCGGCGAGACAGTGCCGAACGACGATGATCGACAATGCCCTCCCAACCGTTTCAGCTTCCTACAATAACAAAAGTAGAAATAGCAAGCAGAAGCCTGTTTCTGTTGCGCTACGCTTGTTGGAAGCTCACGATTAAGGTTTCTTGTTTCTTGAATTGGTCGGGATACATCTTCACACCATCAATTGCTAGCTACTTCAACAAAATCTCAAAACTGCATCAAAGATTTCAAACTCTTCGGCAGAGATTATGGGTGTCGTTTCCATGCATCGAATATGCAAAAAACAACATGTGGGTCAAATCGAATTACCCTTTTTATGGAATCTCACACGCAAAATCCCTCGTTTTGAAGCCCCCTAATCTTTTGAAAAACAACGGCAAGGAAAAACTGGAATCGATACAATTGAAAAAAAAAAACAAGAGAAGAAGAAGTTCTATCCATGGGAAATTTCTGGCACCGACAAGAACAAACACACCTTCAAACAAGATTTCCGAACCGATATAGTGCATAATTTCCCACGATATGTACACTAAAAGCCTAATCGACGCATCTGAGAGAGAGAGAGAGAGAGAGAGATACCTGTAACGCATGAATGGGATCAAGGGAAGGAACGAAGCCAGAGAGAGAGAGAGAAGGTTATTTGCCGTGTCGATATTCCCGCCCAACGTATGCTGCAGTCGAATTGGATACGGATTGGATCGTGTTTAATCCGAACCGTGTCCGTGAACCACGTCTAAGTTCAAATACGGCTTTGATTCTTTGAATGATATCCGGTAATGAAAAAATAAATAAGAACCTGATATATTGGTAAGCTTAACCCATATCCCATTTTAATCGGATGCGGATATGGTTTTGATTTTCTGCAACTAATCTAACAAATATCTGAATTTGATTGATAATATCCGAATTCGTTTGAATGTAAAACAGTATATAGATTTTTTATCATCTGGATCAAAATATGAATTCGACTATGTTTAGCCAACATCCAATTAGTCAACATGGTATTGGCCACATCCAATCCAAATCCAAACTGTTTACATTCCTAATCGTTGCAAAATCCCTTAGCTGGGAAAAAAATTTGTTTTTACCTCTACTTCTCTAGATTTAATTTACATGTTTGATTTGCTGGAAATGAGCCCATGAATTGTGTTTTTTCCAATGTGTATATCAGAATTTTTAGGCTTTTTTATTTTAGTCAGAAAAACTGCCTAGGGAACATAGACCTCGTCACGCTAGCTGAAGCAGGTTATATGTCCCTTCGAAAGACGCACGGTTTGCTATAGTGCATGTTCGGGGATCCCAATGAGTGTCACGTATGTAAGCATATGTGGCTCGTAGCCCCATGTTTGTCAGCATCACTTAGCGTCGGAGTCTGGTGCGATTGCAAAGACTTAAGTATCCTTCCCGCCATTTGTGTCATAAAACGATGATTCTAGAAAACAAGCAGTTGCAAAGACTTAAGTACCCCAGAGATGGTTATTTAAGACCTAGTCCCTGCACTGCAGGATTATCCGAGAAAGGAATCCCCCCTAAAGAAGGCCATGAACATCACCCCCCCCCCTCTCTCTCTCTTTCTTCTCTTTTTGCATCTATGCACATCCAACAAACGATCCTACACTTCTCTCCATCAAGCACTGACTGACATGCACACTGACTGTAGCATGGTTCAACTTGATGAGTTGTGGAGCCTGGTCTAGAGTTTTGCCGTTATAGGAAGGGGGTATGGGGGCTCCCCCCGATGCGGGTCCCGTTGCGTGCTCATTTTTTTGAATTTTAGAATTCATTTGATGCACTATTTAGTTATTTCATAAAAATATGATGCCCGTGGAGTCTTTATTCAATTGAAATACGGGCAAAAATTATTTTTTCTAATATTTCAATTTTTTCATGAAAAGTTTGATATTTTTAGGGTTTTATCATGTTCATAATCATATCAGGATGCTCTCCACTCGATTTGGCTTTGTTCTAAATCTGTTTGATCCCTAGATTAAGCATTTTACGATAATCTTTTCTGAAAAGACCCTATTTTTAACCCTGTTTTGCAAAAAAGTCAATTTTCAAAAGTATTTTGGTCATTTTCTCAAAAAATTGAATTTAAAAGTTGTTTATTATTTATTCAATTTTGTATCATCTTTTGTTGTGTTTATTTCATGAAAGCATGAAAAAAGACTTATATCCGGATAGATCTCTCAATTTATGATATTGTTGGATAAGTCCCCCAAAGCCAACATTTGTCCACTAACAAGTTTGCTAATTTGGTAGGGACATTCAAGATTATATTTCCTTTATTTTATTTTATTTTATTTTTTTAATTTATGACTGATGTAAATTGTAAACATTGGAATAAGAATTTAATTTCCTAATTAGATTTGAGTTGCATTGCATATAGTTTATTTTTAATAAAATTATTTATGTGATGAATGATGATTCGTGCATATTTCAATTTTACAATGGTCTACACAAATGGCACGTGCACTCGCTTTTAAGGAGTTAATAAACTATATCAAAACAATCTCCAAAAATATATATTTCGATTGAATTTTAATTTTAGGGTTATTAGAAGTGTCCATGTCAATTTTTATAAATTTTGAAATTCATTTGATGCATTATTTAGTTATTTTATAAAAACAAGATGCCCATAGAGTTCTGATTCAACTGAAATATGGGGAAAAAATAATTTTTTTCTACTATTTCAAAATTTTAATGAAAAAATTTATATTTTTAGGGTTTGATCATGTTCATAATCATACTAGGGTGCTCTCCACCCAATTTGGCTTTGTTTTGAATTCGTTTGATCCCCGGATTAAGCGTTTTAAGAAAACCTTATTTTTTTAACCTTATTTTGCAATAAAGGTCAATTTTCAAGGGGATTTTGGCCATTTTTTCTCAAAATTTTGAATTTCAAAGTTATTTATTTTTATTATGTATTCAATTCTGCACCATTCTTTATTGTGCTTATTTTAAGGAAGCTTGGGAAAAATCATATATCCGGATAAATCCCTCAATTTCTGATATTATTGGATAAATCCCGAGAACCCGACATTTGTCCACTAACAAGTTTGATAATTTTGCAGAGACATTCAAGATTATATTTTCTTTATTTTCTTTTCTTTTCTTTAATTTATGATTGATGTAAATTATAAACATTAGAATAAGAATTTAATTTCAGACTTAGATTAGGGCTGTGTTGCATATAGTTTATTTTTAATGATATTATTTGTGTGATGGATGATGATTTATGCATATTTTAATTTCACAATGGTCTACATGAATGATACGTGCACTCGCTTGTAAGGAGTTAATAAACTCGATGAAGTTCATATTTGTGACCATAGTATCATCTTCTTTTAAGCCACAAATGACCTACACTTTTAGGTTATTTTCAGAAATCATGACATATTTTGTAAACTTTTCTAAGTATTTTCTCCTTTTAGAATCAAATGAATTATATTCAATACATATTCGTGGCCATAGTTAGGAATTTGTGTTGAGTTTATTTCATCTAAATTCTATAAGGCACAAAAAAAACTTTTATCAATGATTTTCCATAAATTTCTCAGAAAATATTTTCTCAAATTACATTCATTCATTTATCTAGGTTTAGATTGCATCATAAAAGGATTTCACAGGGCCACACACTCATCCCTTTGATTAATTTAAAGGTTCAAATCTTAAAAAAATCAATTTTTTAAAAAATCTCCAAAGTTTCCTTCAGAAATCGATTTTCTCAAAACATCAAGATCTCATTTTATTCAGAAATCAATTTTCCTTTCTTCAAAAATACTTTCCAAATGTGGCTCACGGTTTTCAAGGTATCCTCTTTTACAATTATTTCCAAATATTACAAGCATACATCATATTTTCAATCAAAATTTCCTAAAGTCCACAACACATGCCTGATTCTTTGTGCGTTTAGGAATAAAACATCGATTTAGATAGTTGAGCAAAGCAACGCATAAGATTGATCATTGGTTTGATTACCCCTGGTTATGGCGTAAGGAACAGTTGAACCTCGTACCGACAGGCGAGTCCCATTCTCAGAATTTTCCTGCATTTTAAAACAGAGCCGAGTTATTTTCAAAACTTTTTCAAAGATTAGTTTGACTTGCAATAGTAAATTTTTACAATGATAACAATGTGTTGCAGTGAAAGTCCACTCTAGCAAGGGTTTTGTAGCAAGCAGTGCACTGCTGTGTATGCCAAACAAGTGGGAACAATCTCAGTTCGAGGGGTGCTACCATAACTTGCTCGATGTGCAGGGGAAACACAACCTACGAAGGTTGCCAACAACACCGATGCTGCGAAAATCTTGCACCAAACAAGTTGATGCTAAAGAGCCCGCAACTGCCAACAAGAACAACAGTGGAACACTATCATATGCATGGAACACACGGGAAAAATGCAACAAGAACGTGTTGCCAAACATGTTTAAGTAGCGATCAGTCACAACATTCTAAGTGTTGCGGTGCGTGTCCAAAGTGCAGAAGAATTTCAGCAGCTAGATGCTACTAAAAAGTGCCAAACCGTAAAAACATTGCAGCCAGGTAAGTGTTGTCGCAAGAGGTGTCTTTGCTAGGATGTTGCAGCAACAAACATGCTGCCAAAGAATGTCATTTTCTGCAAGAATTCATTGTGCACAAGGTGATGCCAGCAAGTGCATCTTGTTGCAGGAAAACACAGCATACAAGATGCTATCATGAGCGATATTCTGCAGAGGAAAAGTGAAACAAGTAAGTGTCGTCGAATGTGCATCAAAATGTGGAAAGAATGCAGCTGGGAAGACGCTGCCATGAAATGAGGTATTCGCAAGAAAAATGCACTGAATAAAATGTTGCCATGAAGCCCACTACTGCAGCAGCGAAAGGGGCTGCCAATGGGTGTTGCTGCTGTGGAATAATGCAGCGACACAAACATTGCTCAAAGGGGCACCGGTTCTGCAGAAAATGATAGCAACTAGGTGTTGCCCCGAAGCGTTCCTACTGCAAGAAAATTCAGCAAAGGTGTGTTGGTGGGAAATGGCAAGGCTGATGCAAACAGGCTGGAACAGGGATGGGCTGCGCCACATAGGCTGCACCCAACACGCGACTAGGGCTGCACAATTCAGCTGAGCAGCAACAAAAGGACAAGGTGGGCGTCTGACTAGGTCAGGCCCGACCTTGTGGTCAGACACAGTCTGGTTTCGCAGCAGCATGCAACCACAAGACCCGGTTGCAACATGATGTGGTCCAGCTGAGACAAAACACATGCAGAGCCTGCTAGGGTCAGACATAACGAGTACAAATTGGGTTCAGCCTTGACGATTTCTGCAGGAGCTTACAACCACCGAGTTGGGGTGCCAGAGATGGTTTCCTTGCACTCAACGCAACAAGGGAGAGGCCTCAAAGCAACCTAGCGAAACCCCCAAACTGTTGGCCCTCCATGTGAAACATTGAACCTCCAAAATCGTGTTTGCAATAGAGCAAAAAGAAAAGGAAATAGAAAAACAAAACACATTGTATAAAACTATATATATATGGTGCGTGTGTGCGTTGCATGCATGGAAGAAATGAGTTCCACTCAATTATGTATATATATATATTTTTTCTAAATCCGCCCGACCTCCATGTGTTTCATAAAATATCATGGAAAACTTGGCTTCATGCTAGTTGAATGCATTTTTCAAGAATGTAAGTTAGGGGGAAAATCTCACATTTCGATTCTTCAGAAACAATGGAGAAGAGAGGTTCTCCTCTTGCTTAGGGGTGTAGAGAGGAGTCCCACGTGGTACCCGACACTACACACTAGCAAGGAAGAGAGGAAAAAGAGGGATGGTTGACTAGGGTGAGAGACTGAGAGATAGAGAGAGAGCCCAAGAACATCTAGTATTCTCTCTCTTCCTCTTCTAAAAAAGCATAAATAGCCTAGGGTTTAAGGGATCTACGGTTGTGTTTTAATCTTGAAAATGGATGGCTAGGGTGTGTTTCACACCATTATAGACAATGGCAAACTTGAAATACTTGATTCAAACCTCCCACACGCCCCACTAGACATCTTTCTTTTGAATTCTTTTAAAAATTCTTTCAAAAATACCTCTCTACAACCCCCTCCCCTCCTTCCTGTAGCTCACTATTTTATTCATTTCATCATATATATTTTTTTTGAAATTCCACTTAGGGTTTTTGGAAATAATCTTTCTAAACTCCCAAAACTCAGACATTTTTTTAAAAACCACATTCTTTGCAAAAATGTATAAAATGAAATGGGTTTAATCATTTAATTTTTTTTTATGGTGCAATTCAAATGATGTTATGCATTTTAAATAAAAAAGTAGACTCAATATAATATCATTACAATATGTATTTGTTCTAGGGATTCATGTCTATATCCGAATATGCACACACACACACACACACACACACACACACACACACACACACACACATATATATATATATATAGGTCTACATAAGCATTTTTTCTGAATTAAATTTTCTCAGAAAAATCGTGGGTCTTACATAATGTGTGGAAGAAAGAAAGGTTAGGGCATGAGAGAGGGAGATCGGGATAGGGGGAAATAAAGGGGGTTAAAAGGGGTGAATCTGGTTCAGGTGGCATGGGTCGGGGTCTAACCCAGATCCTTCTAATTGGTCATAAGGTTAGCTCATTAGTTGAGCTAACTAGGTCCCAACCTAGTTAGTTCAACTAAGAGGGAACCAAACCCAAGAGGGCCCAACCACAACTGACCCTAGCAGAGTTTGATTCTCGGGGTTGGTTGGATTGGGCGGCAACCGAGACCTTGCAAGGACTAAAATGCATTTGCATGAAGAAGAAAACTTCAGACCCAATTTTGTCCTCTCCCAAATCGAAAAATCATAGAACTACCACTCAAACAATTTTAAAAATATCAACCAAATCCCTCGTGCAGTTGGCTGAGCTGTGTCAACTTTGGGTTAGATGACTATGCCCCTAGAACACGTTTGAAATAACCACTATGCCCCCAAAACCTGTCGTGCAGGCTCTAGACTCGTTACAACTCTGATTTTGATGAAATAAAGACCGTTCTTCTAAAAAATATGTAAAAATGCAATCATATACACAAAAAAGTTATGAAAATGACTCATAATTGTCATTATCAAGGTAATACAAAAATTAAAAAATGCTGGATATTACACTTATACTAACTTGCATACACTTGTCTTGCTTTGTTTGAGCGTTGGGTGGGTCCACCACTCCAAGCTTACAATATATATGTTCAAAGGAGGCTTTTAAAGCTTAATTTTCGCAGAAAATCTCAGAATTTGTTGGATTATCCCTTGTCACTTGGGGAGAATGGTTCAGCCTCTTACCAGTGACGACCCACAATGTTTTGAAAAGAAGTCAATTTCAATAAATATCTTTTAAATCTTTTTTCAAATAAAATCTTTTGTTTTCGAAAGTAGGATTTCGTTCCTATAATAGTAAACATTGTGTGACAACCTAACTCACAAAGGCATATTGAGTACACTAGCGATAAGTATAATTTGAACGAGAAATGCATATTGAGTACACTAGTGATAAGTATAATTTCAATGAGAAATGCGCACAAAACATCCGAGCACAAATAGACAATGCAATTCTAATTCATAAGCCTCTAAAACCCAATTAACACATAAAATCAAAACATATTTTTAATTATCAAAGAGTAAAATGGTAATATCTTTGCACTAGCCCCAGGATGTGCTGCTAGTAAGTGTTGTTAATTTTAAAAGAGTTCACTTTTGATTAATTTTGATTTTTTTTAAAAGTTATGTACATTGTTGAATTATACCAAAAAGTTTGGTGTAATTTGGAAAAAAATAAGCATTTAAAAAGGAGAATTTTCAACCAAGCACCTAAAGTTTGAGCGTTAATAACAAAGGCACCTAAGTTTTGGAAAATTTAAAAAACGCCCCTTGAAAATATCACGGTTAATTAAAAAAACAAAGGAGTTTACTCCCGGTAGGTCTGATTTTAAACATGATGTGAAGTTACCATTTTACCCTCAACATCTTGTTTTATGAAAATGCACCTAAAATGAGGTAATGAGCGTTTGAAGGGTTAACAAGTAATTAACTTAAGTTAAATGAAGTTTGTTTTTTGGTAGCGGTGCCAAAATTTAGGTGCCTTTTAAAAAAAATTTTAAAACTTAGTACGTTTTTTATTTTTTTTTATTAAAAAAATATTGAACTAAAATAGCCAGACAAGTGGAGCCCCAGTTGGTAGGACCTCAAAGGTTTTACCAACCCGAGGCCAGCCTATGTGCGGTCAGTGACAGGGTTTTTTCCTTAGACTATATATATATATTAGTCTACGGCATGAGATGGTGCATACACTACTGGTTGCACAATCCTACCAAAAATTTCAATAGACACATCGCTTGAGCAACTTGGTCTGTCCAAATGGTCTAGGCTAGTAAACTAGCTCAATAAACCGAGCTTAAACTGATTTTTGTGGTGGGCCAAGCCAAGTTTGTGCTTAAACTACCCTTTCACACGTTATTTCTATGGCCTTTCTGAGTTTCAAAGAACACATGCATACCGAAAAATTCAAAGGGCATTCTTTTAGCAAATTAGTCTGTTCAAATGGTGTAGGGCTGGTAAACAAGTTCAACAAGCCAAGCGGGTTGATGGCCCCCTAGTATGGACCCGATCTGTTTGTAGCAAGATCTTATAAATAATCTTTTAGGGTTTTGTTTGCTAAGGTAACTTATTTTGAGAGTTTAGATGTTCTGTGCATTTTATGGCATTTTAGGGTTTTGTTTGTAATTCCAAAAAGACACATGCCTAGCAAAAAATTCAAAGTTAAGCATCCCTTCAGCAAATTGGTCCATCCAAATGGGGCGGGTAAATGATTTGAATAAACCATGATTGAAGTGTTCAAGCCTAATTGATTTTTATGGTGAGCCAAGCAAAGTTCATGTCATATGTTATATGAAAATGGTGGATGACAGATGAGATGGTGCATATAGTACCTCTTTCATCCATTACTTTTGTAATGATCTTTCTAAGTTTCAAAATTCATGCCTACCAAGAATTTCAAAGGACACATCCCTTAAGCAAATTGGTCTTTCCAAAATGACTAGTAAACGAGCCAAAATACTTGCTTGAAGTATTGAAGTTTAACTGATTTTTGTAGTGAACCAAGCCAAGTTCGAGCTCATAATAAGCCTGAGCTAAATGAGTTGAGCTCGGCTAGCATGTTTATAAAACACACACACACAAGTAATAGGGTAACAAAATATACATTGTTTTAGAGCTGGGTGTTGGATTTATAAATCCACCGAAAACCAAAGAATGATCGAATCAATGTTCTTATTAAACCATTGAAATCAAATCTAAAATAAAACTTAATGCGGAAGCGTTACCTGAATTCATAACGCTCCGGTAGATCGTTGATGGTATGATATTTCAAATGTTGTATATTTGACACTTTTCCTTTCTCTAGATTTAAGAGAGAGACTGAATTCTCTGTCTAACTTATGAGAAATCTAAAGAGAGAACCTTTATATAAGGTTTGAGGACCATAACCTAATGTATTTAGGAGTCTGTCTCCAATTCAGCCAATTACAGATTTGTAGACAGGGCAGGTCTCTTCACATAGTGTTCCATGCCATATGAGATACCACAGAGCCCATCCGAATTAGATCACATAAACAAGGTCTGAACCTAAGACAATTCTACAACGTGTTGTTCAACGTATGTAGACCCACACGATTTTCTAAGAATCTCTCACATGGGTCACATACATAACCTTATAATCACACATTGTAACCTTATGAGCTCAAAAATAGTGTCTTATCAATTGATATCTCTACCAATCTAGTCTATTGATCATGTCAACATCGAACCAAAGCAGTCTTCATTACAAATAACATAATTAGACCCATCACTGATCACGTATATGGATATAACCAAATGATATGAATCAAGTATGAATGTGAAGCATGAAAATTACATGCAATGTGATCAAACATGCCTACTTCCAACTGGTCATTCATGAAAACTTTAGTGAGATTACAACATAATGAGTACATAATGAAACTGAAACTTTAACTTTATACCAAAGTGGAAAAAATAACTTTATTATATCATAAAATGTCCAAATACAAACTCCCACTAAACCAACATATCATAAAATGATAAAACACCCATGCGAGCAGTATGCTCATGAAAGATCTTGGGTGACAAAACTTTAGTAAGCGGATCTGCAATCATGGAGTTTGTGCCAATATGTTCTATCGATATCTGACCATTCTGCACTCTTTCTTTAACAATAAGAAACATAATGTCAATATGCTTTGACTTTGAGGAACTCCTGTTGTTACTGGAATATAGCACTACTGAATTATTGTCACAAAATAACTTTAGTGGTCTTTCAATATTATCCAAAATTCGCAACCCTGTGACAAAATTACGCAGCCATATCTCATGGTTGGATGCCTCATAACAAGCCACAAATTCTGCTGCCATGGTGAAAGAAACAATGAGTGTTTGCTTAGTACTCCTCCAGAAAATAGCACTCCTGTCCAACAAAAAAAATATAGCCTGACATGAATCTGTGACTGTCTTGGCATCCCGCAAAGTTAGAATCAGAATACCCAATGATCTCTAACTGATCTGACTTCCTGTATGTGAGCATGTAACTTTTTGTTCTCTGCAAATACTGTATAACCCATTTGGCTACTTTCCAATGATCTATACCTGGGTTACTAAGATATCTGCCTAACATCTCAACAATGTACGCTAAATTCAAACACGTACATATCTGAGCATACATAAGACTCCCTATAGCATATGCATAGAGAATCTGTTCCGTAGCTTTAATTTTAGACTGGTGTTTGGGGGCACTGAGCGAGACTAAACTTATCTCCTTTAGCAACAAGAGTATTCTCTGGTTTGCAATCCTTCATGCCATACCTTTTAAGAATCCTTTCAATATAGCTCTTTTATGATAATCTAAGAATGCTCTCATAATGGTCTCGATGTATCTAGATCTCTAATACAAAAGAAATGTTTGCAAGATATTTCATTTCAAATTTCTTTGTCAAAAATCTCTTGGTTTCGTGCAGTACACCTATATCATTATTGGCAAACAATATGTCATCTATATACAAAACCTGGAAAATAAATTTACTCCCACTGAACTTATGGTATATGCATTCATCAACCATATTCATCTCAAAGCCAAACGAGAGGACAACTTGAAAAAATTTATGATACCATTGACGAGAAGCTTGCTTAAGTCCATAGATGGATTTCTTTAGTTTGTAAGCTATTTTCATAGCATCGCCCGAGACAAAATATTATGGTTGGACCATGTATATTGTTCAATCAATGTCCCTATTAAGGAATATAGTCTTAACATCTATCTGATATAACTCTAAGTCATAATGAGCCATAAGTGCCATCATAATCCTGAAAGAGTCTTTCGTAGAAATAAAAAAAAAAGTCTATGTGAAGTCAATGCCTTCCCTTTGAGTAAACCCTTTTGCAACAAAACGTGCCTTATATCTTTCTACATTACCCTTTGAATCTCTTTTGGTTTTAAATATTCACTTGCAATTAATGAGTTTCACACCTTCCGGTAATGTGACAAGATCCCGCATGCCATTGTCCATCATGGATTTAATCTCATAATGCATTGCTTTAATTCACTTTTAAGGGTTAGAACTTTGTGTGACTTGATGGAAGTTGATTGAATCATCTTTTATTAGGCCATTATCATCCTCATGTTCTTATAAAAAGGCAATATAATCATCTTAAATTGTCTTTCTTCTTTCTCTAGTGGATTTCCTTAATAACACTGGTTCTTGAGGTGTTTCTTGAGGTTGTTGAGTTTGAACTCGAAGAGTAAAAACTTGATTTTGGATAGAAAGATCTAAAGCATTACCTTGATCCAAATTTGTGGGAACAATTTTAGGAATAGAAATCTGATCATCGTGATCCATAACTGTAGGAAGAGAAATAAACTTTTATTCAAAAACAATGTCTTTTACTTTATCATTCCCTCAAAACTCATCACCCTCAATGAAACACGTATTTCTCGTTTAAAAAAAAAAACTTATTTGCAGGGTCATAAAACTTATAACCCCTAGATGTTTCAGAACACCCAACGAAATAACAGCTAACCGTTCTGGAATTCAGTTTATATTCATATGGCTTAGCCTTAGCTGGACATTCCTAAATATGAAAATATTTCTTACTAGGCTTTCAGCCTGTCCACAGTTCATATGGGGTCTTGATTACTGCTTTAGAGGATACTTTGTTCAAAACATAAGATGTAGTCTTTAATGCTTATCCCCAGAGTGACTCTGGTAAGGTAGAATAAGAAATCATACTTCTTACCATATCCTTAAGAGTTGTGTTTCGTCTTTCAGCAACACCATTCATGCTAAGGGTGCCTGGTATGGTATACTAAGGGACGATCCCACATTCTTCTATGAATTTGACAAAAGGCCCTTGACGTTGTTCTTTTGATCCATCATATCTGTCATAATACTCACCACCACGGTAAGATCTGACAACCTTAATTCTTTTGCCAAGTTGGTTTTCAACTTCGACCTTAAACGATTTGAACATATCCAGGGACTGAGACTTTTTATGAATTAAATATAGGTACTCATAACGAGAATAATCGTCTATGAACGTAATAAAATATTGCTGACCATTCCAAGAAGTCGTAGGGAAGGTTCCACAAATATCAGTATGGATTAGTTCTAAGACGTTTGTTCTCCTTTCAGTACATAAATTTTTTATATTTATTCATTTTCCTTTTATACACTCAACACAAACCTGAAAGTCAGTGAAATCAAGAATTTCATTTGACACAAGCTTCTCAATTCTTTGTTTAAAAATATGACCTAAGCGCTTATGCTATAACAAAGCAAAATTCTTATTTGTCAAGTTTTTTTTGTACCACAAGTACTTAATTGCAAGGTTTCATTAAATGAGACAATAGTATAAGGAAATAAAGGTTATCAACCGTAGATAAAGAACCAGTCCCAATAAGATTTGAATAAAAAAATAATTTAAATTCATTATTTTCAAATAAACAAGAATAATCGTATTTATCCAAAATAAAAATAGAAACAAAATTTTACTTAAAAGATGATACAAAAAATATTTCTTTCAAATCTAAATAATTTTCAGTCTTTAAAAGTAACCTAAAAGTTCATATTGCCTCAACTTCAACTATTTTGTCATCGCCCACATAGATGAATCTTTCAGCATCAATTGGCAGTCGACAACTTAGGCAACCCTGCATAGACACATTTATGTGAGTGGTAGCACCGGAATCCATCTACCAAGTGTGTTCAAGCAAAGAAGTCAAATTAACTTCAGAACAAACCAAAGTAAGGAGTGTAACTTTTTTCTTATGCGAGTCATGATACTTGATACAATCCTTCATGTGCCCGTCTCTTTTGCAAAAAACAACAACTAAACTTTGGGTCCTAATGTCTTTTTTGTTTCTTCTGTGATTGAAGGTCAACTACAACTTCTTTAGTCTTTTTTTTCTTAAACCCGTCCTTAGAGGTTACTGTCAAATGAGCACTCTGAGTATTCTCTTATTTCATCCTATCTTCTTCTTGCACACAGTGTGAAATGAGCTTATTAAGAGTTCATTTCTTCTTCTGGCAGTTGTAACTGACCTTGAACTGATTGTATTATGCAGAAAGGGATATCAAAACCAAGTGCACGAGTAACTCCTCTTATAATTCTAACCTTAGTGCCTTAAGTTTTGAAGCAAGAAAAGACATCTCCATGATGTACTCCTGAATGTTTTCTTTGCCTTTATACCTCATTGAGACAAGACTCGAAAGAAGAGTACTTGTCTCAACCTTTTCATTTTTTTGTAAAACATTTTTTAATCGCTTCAAAGAAACGTTTAGCAGTTGTCTCTTCAGACATGGTGCCCCTGAAGGATTCAAGAATTGCACGTTTCATGATCATGAGACTCATAAGATTAAATCGATCCTATCACTTATAGTTCTTTTTATCCTCAGTAGAACTCTTATTTGTAAGAGCAGGTGGTTGATCTTCTTGTAGTGCAAGATCCAGATCCAGATCCACATACCCAAGAACAATCACAACATTTTCTTTTCAGTTCTTAAAATTATAACTGCTCAAAATAGAGATGGAATTAATGCTTGCAGATATCATAGAAACATAGTTAGTAACTAAATAAAAAACAAACAAACTCATGATTAATATATATTTCTCATATGCAATAACATAAAATAACATATTTAAATAGTGGTGAACCCAACTATAAGATACCCAACACAACATTGACACTTAGTCTTTGGACAAAAATGTCAACTTGTAAGTGGTACTCTCAATATAGTAATCAAAATATGGACAGTCAGTCCTGTCAAACAACCAGCCTTTTTTTTGGACCGACTCGTTATTCACATGAAACACTGAATGATTGTCCCATATTTATTACAGAAAGTATATATTTGGGCTAGACCAAATAGTAATCTTTTTTTGAGCCGATCACTATTCGCATGAACCACAAACATATAAACATCATAATATTTCAAAATGAACTAATTTACACAAAAGAGGTTACTTTGGCAATATATTGATTCGATTAATTCAATTTAAATTATTGGACCCAGAATCAGAAATAATACCAACGCTCAAATATGTCAATAGATGCACATGAATAATAAGACAATCATAATAACATACATGGGCCGAAAAATAATCGAATATCGACCCACCAAAGTGACCCATAATGTGCACGCCTGATAGCCTTATAAAATCCATAATTTTTTTATAAGACATAGTGCACGGGTCTGACCAGTCGGGACTGGCCAGACCCACCTGTGGGTCCCGAAGTGGTCTGACCTAGATTGGGTCAGATCCGGTAGAATCCAAAACTGTGATGAGTCAGGTTTGCATGCTCATCTGATCTGGTTTGGTCCCTTTAACTTGGTGGGGACTGAACCAGGTCAGACCATAATGCCTAACCCGGCCTGGTCTAGGATGGATCAGTTGGATGGCCAAACCGACCTAGTCTAAAAGGCCGAATCGGTCCTGCGCAGTAGGTGGCCGAATCGTCTCAGGTTGTTGGATCAGTCAAAAACCGAACCGGCCCCGATAGACAGTAGTTTGAGTCGAAGAGGCCTCCTATTGCCCCTGGCCCTAGATGTTGTCGAACTCGGATCGCACGACGATGGCTGTAGTTGGCCTTGGATGTCGCATAACCCAGATTGCATGATGATGATCATAGCCGCCTCTGGATACCACTGAATCTGGATCGCTTGGTGATGGCCGTAGCTGGCCCTGTATGCCGCCAAACCCAGATCACACGACGATGGTCGTAGCCGGCCTTGGATGCTGCTGAACCCAGATCGCTCGACGATGGCCATAGTAGGCCCTGCAAATCACTGTAGTGGACAAACTTCTTTATGGTTTCCGGTTCTCGCCGATCGATGGCCAAACCAAATGCTGTTTGCCATTGGCAAAAAACCAAACGCCAAAAAAAAATCACCACCGACCCCATAAACGATGGGCGACTGCCCTCTGGTAATCAGAAGGCGGAGGACCCTCCATCGTCGTCCGACGATCCGATGGAGGAGGGCCCTCCTCATGTCCGGTAACAGGGAGGGGGGGGATCGACCCTCCCGTTTGACTCTCTAAAAGGAAAAATGGTGAACTCATTTTTGTCGACGATCGAAAAATCTGAACGACAATGACTCACCGTCAGGCATCAGATTTTTGAACAGACGACTTTGCCCCTTTTTTGTTGTCGATGAAAGGAATGAAACCCCTTTTGCCCGTTCAACGATGAGGGTAGACTGTCCATCTGAATGGGAGGGAGAACCCTTCCCTTCCCCGCGTCGTCCGTCGTCCAGCCAAAACCAAATGGGAGGGCCGATCAACACTTTCGTCTGTGCCTGGTGATCCAAAGGGAAAGAGCCGAAGCCATCTGGATACCATCAAAGCGTTCAACCACTGATTGCATCAGATCAACACTAACAATAATAAAAAAATTAAAATAAAATAATATTTTCAATGATTCAACGAGAATATGTACTCTGATACCAATTGTTGGATTTATAAATCCACCAAAAACCAAAGAAAGACCGAATCCATGTTCTTATTAAACCGTTGAAATCAAATCTGAAATAAAACTTAATGCGGAAGCGTTACCTAAATCCATAGCGCTTCGGTAGATCGTTGATGGTATGATCTTCTAGAACCTGTATATATGGCCATTTTTCTTTCTTTAGACCTAATGAGAGAGGGACTGAATTATCTGTCTGACTTATGGAAAATCTGAAGAGAAGGCTTTTGTATAAGGTTTTGAGACCATAACGTAATGTGTTTAGGAGTCTGTCTCAAATTCAGTTAATTACAGAATTATAGATAAGGCAGGTCTCTCTACATAGTGTTTCATACCATATGAGATACCACAGGACCCATATGGATTAGATCATATAAACTGGGCTTGAACCTAAGACAATTTTATAACGTATGTAGGCTCACACAATTTTCTAACTGGGAGCAATAAAGTTTCATCTCTCAACCTCTTGCCTCTTGCTTGCAAACAAAATACTTCGATCATTCGTTTTACATCTGTATTGTATGATGCAAAATGTATCTAAAATATGATATTACAACTTAATGACCATACGTGAGCTAAGCGAGCTGAACATCTATTCTTCATGTACAGCTTGCCGAACCCATTTTTCGATCCATGAGTGGTTTGGCTTCAATAATAACAATAAACAACTCACACACATTTTTGTTAGAGACGGACACCTTTTTTTTCTTACAGCATTCCGCCATTTTCCGGCCGGTGGGTGGCTGGAAAATGGTGAGTCTTTTTTTTTTTAGTTTTTGGTCATCCAAACAGTTCACTTGATAGGATTTTGGCAAACCAGGCTTTTGACTGGTTTTGCCCCCTATCATCCAAATAGGGCCATAGCTATGCACATGCCCTACAGGATTGCCAACCAAAAGCCGACGAGGCTATATGGACCTTAAGGGAGCGTTTGAGTGCTTGTCCAGGTTTGGACAGAACACTCTGTCCATGACAGCCAGGACATTGTTATTGTTCAGGACGTACTGTCCATTATATCCTGGACACGTCTTTTTTTTTTTTTACTTTTAAAAAATGTGTTCCCACCGTTCTAGGGGGAGTGTGGAATGGAAAACCCATCCTGTGTGTGTCACGGACATGTGTCTGCTGTTTGACGAGAACAATGTTCTGTGAATTTGCAGGACGCATGTTCAAACACGCGCTAATGGACCTGACCTAGCTTAGGGGTGTGCTCAGTGGACCAATTTGGAATTGGATCAAGGCTGGCTCAATTCAAACCAAGAAGGTTCGTTTGTTACCCAGATCTGCTGAAGGCCTAGATGCACGATCTATGTAGTTTGGATCCGTCACTCATTTTTGGATGGGCAAGCAAGGTTGCTGTTATATCGAATCCATGAGATCGGATCCAGTAGTTGGCCTCTCTAGCTATATGTCATGCATCCCACCCTCTTTCCCCACTCATCACACTGGCAATGCGTGGCATTCATTGGTTGGACATTGCAAGGTATTTGGTCTGATTAATGGATCTGCCCTCCTAACCCATAAGGGCGGCCACCATTTGCATGCTACCGGATCTTAGTTGGACCCACTAATGTTGCATTCTTTTCCTAATCCGTTAGGATTTGGTTTGGATTTAAACCTATTCAACGCATTTGGATTTGTGTTTGGGTTACGATGGTTTGTAAAATTTGAATCACAAAACCGACCCACATAATATATATATCTTAAAAAAATATGTAAGAAAACACTCGAACCAGTTGTGTCACGCGTGGTTGGTACGAACTGTCAGTGCACGTCTCCATGTGGTGGGATGTGCACGTCTCCATGTGGTGGGATGTTGCAGGTTCAAAACCCCAGTGGTACAATTGAATAATAACTGGTGAGGTCTGCCTCACCCCAGCTTGCCTTTTCATAAAAAATAAACACTCGGACCAGTTGGGTCAAGCCCATTATTCAAACTCGACTGACATGTTTGGGTCGGGTTCAAATCAACTCAAATAACATTTGATTTAGGATTTTTTTGTCCTAGATGTCTGTGTTAGGTTCGGGTCAGGTATTTAACAGAAACGGTATCTGCTAAGAGCCCTAGTCGGATCTA
Source organism: Nuphar pumila (assembly GCF_984573655.1). Classification (NCBI taxonomy): domain Eukaryota; kingdom Viridiplantae; phylum Streptophyta; class Magnoliopsida; order Nymphaeales; family Nymphaeaceae; genus Nuphar; species Nuphar pumila. Next base: position 29,000,034 of record NC_143252.1, on the reverse strand, counting down.
TATTAGTTTTCCCAAATCCAGGTTTATGATTGTCTTACTTGGAGCACATTAGGCAATGCTTCATAAATCTTTTTTAAAAATTTTGTTATCCTTTGTTTTCTTACTAGTCCAAGGAAAAACTCTGCCTAGGGATGGCAGTGGACCCCGGGAAAATGGGGCCCTGCCCCGCCTTGCCCCGTTTGGATCAGGGATGAATGACATGAAATGGGGATGAAGGTTAAAATCAAAACCCATGCGAGAATAGAGGCGGCGATGGACTTACGCTTTCCTCCACTCCGCCTCGCCCTGTCTCTGATCTCCATTAGTAAAATAGCTAAAATATTTTAAGGATGACAATGGATTGGGGAGAAATAAGGCCCCACCTCGCCCCCATTTGAACCGGGGATGGAGGGCATGAAACAGGGATGGAAGTTAAAATCAAAACCTGTGCAGAGATGGAGGGCAGATTTTGAAAAGGGGCAGGGGTGGAGACCTTGTCTCGGCCTCCGCCCCGGTCTAGTGCCATCCCTAACTCTACCATCATCAACTTCATATTGGCAGGCCCCTTTTTCCCACCCCACGATAGGTTGGTACACGAGTTGGGTTCCAGCTGAGCTTGGGCTGGGTCAGCTCCTCAAAAGGTTTTGGATGTCCAAGCTTGAGCTTGGACACCCTCTATATGTAACCGGCTTGAATTGGGCTCAAGCTAAATTCGGCTCGACTAGAGCAGAACTACTTTAACGTCATTTTTTTTTAAAAACAAGGAAGATGTGGGATTTGAACTCAACACCTGCGTACAAACCATTTGGCTTAACAATTATTTTAGGTTTAACAGAACTTTTAAATATCCGAAAACTATCTCATATACTATATGGGAAAACTGAAATATGTTTATCAACCAAATATGTTTGCTGATATGAATATAGATTTTCATAGTTTTTTTTACAAATTCAACCCTTCAAATGCATTAGGCGTGGTTCATTTGCTAGGAATCAACTGTTGGAACATTGTAATAGGATCAAGAAATGTAATTTTTTTCTTGAATATTTATGAAAATTCTACCTAATTGGATGATCCAAGAATTTATTTTTATAAAACCCAGCATCTAGATCACGTCCCTATGTGAAATTTTCGAAAAAAAATTTAAAAACCTATAAAAGTCTTGGTTTATACCAGAAAACATATTTTAGTTCCCCACTGTATGAATCAAATTTAATCGTGCTAACCAAACATAATCAAATTCTATTGCTTGTTCTCTTCTATGTGAATGAAGATTTAGCCTTTGTCTAAGCTCAGCTCATTTATTTTCTCAAATGATTTCAAACTAATCAAGCTCCAACAAGCAGCCCGACATTTGGTAAAAAGACTTTTTTTCTTTAATGATAAAAGCAGGCAACAAGACAGGATAAAGCTTGTTGCTAATATTTATTATTTAAAGCGATGACGCTAGTTGCCGATTATGGACGAATTTCTGCTTTTGATAGGAGTAAAATTTGTCCGTCCGTCCTAATCATGTGTCAGTGGCTGGCTTCTGCACAGAGCAGAAGTGCCTTCTCTACCGCAGACTCTTTAATCCATCTATCTATCCATCCATCCATCCAAGTTCCTCTCTCTCTCTCTCTCGCTTTCTGAAAGAAAAAGAGAAGCCCACTTAGTTACGAGTTGTTTTTTCAGCCGATTGCTCAAGTAGCTTTTGTAACTACAGGAGCAAATCTCTCTCCGTCTCTCTCTCTCTCTCTCTCTGTGGGTGTGGGTAGTAGTAGCAGTAGGAATAGTTTTGATCTTTGAACCATTGAGAAACTTTGTACTGTGAAAAGAGAAACCAAGTTTACTTGACGGTGATTTGGAGGCCTAGAAGTTGTTTCTTCGCCGATTAGTCATTTGGGAGAGTGAAGAAGTCGTTCATTTGCCAATCGATCATTGGGAAAAACTATCCTAGAAGTTGTTCTCTTGACGATTGATCAAGTGGGTATTGCAAGATAAGGGTCGGAATCGAAGGAAAAATGGAGGGTTTGAAGCATGACAAGTTCAGGTTCTGCATAGACAGGGGAGGAACTTTCACGGACATCTACGCAGAGCTCCCCGGGGAGTCCAATTACAGGGTGATGAAGCTCCTCTCCGTGGATCCCGTGAACTACGACGACGCACCCGTCGAGGGAATCCGCCGGATTCTCGAGGAGTTCGCCGGAGAGCCGATCCCGCGCTCGGCGAAGATCCCTACAGAAAGGATCGAATGGATTCGGATGGGAACCACTGTGGCCACGAACGCTCTGCTGGAGCGGAAGGGAGAGAGGATCGCTCTCTGCGTCACTCGAGGTTTCCGCGATCTCCTGCAGATCGGAAACCAGGCCAGGCCGGAAATCTTCGACCTCAGAGCGGTGAAGCCGTCCACCCTGTACGAGGAGGTGGTCGAGGCCGATGAAAGAGTCGAATTGGTCCTCGCCGGAAAGGGCAAAGATGTCGCCGAGGGCGACGGCGTTCTTCGCGGAGTATCCGGCGAATTCGTTCGAGTTGCAGAGCCATTGAACAGCGAGACTCTCCGGGCGAAGCTCACCGCGTTGTTGCAGAAGGGAATTCGATGCCTGGCCGTGGTTCTGATGCATTCCTACACCTACCCACATCACGAATTGGAGGTAGAACGCCTCGCTCTGAGCTTGGGGTTCAAGCACGTATCGATATCTTCATCCCTGACCCCAATGGTTCGAGCCGTTCCTCGAGGCCTAACAGCGACTGTGGACGCCTACCTGACCCCTGTGATCAAGGAATACCTCTCTGGATTCATCTCCAGATTCGAAGAGGATGGTTTGAAGAAGGTGAACGTGTTGTTCATGCAGTCGGACGGCGGGCTTGCGCCGGAGAGTAGGTTTTCCGGCTACAAGGCCGTCCTCTCCGGCCCGGCCGGAGGGGTTGTTGGCTATGCCAAGACGCTCTTTGAGCTCGAGACGATGATGCCGCTTATCGGGTTAGACATGGGAGGCACTTCGACGGATGTGAGCCGGTTCGCGGGCTCATTCGAGCAGGTGCTCGAGATGCAGATCTCCGGAGCCATAATCCAAGCTCCCCAGCTCGGCATTAACACTGTTGCAGCCGGTGGAGGATCGAAATTGAAGTTCCAGTTGGGGGCGTTTCGCGTCGGGCCTGAATCGGTTGGTGCTCATCCTGGCCCTGTTTGTTACAGGAAAGGTGGGGAATTGGCTGTTACAGATGCTAATCTGATTCTGGGGAGGGTGATTCCTGAGTACTTCCCCGCTATTTTCGGTCCCAACGAAGATGAACCGCTTGATGTTGAGGCGACCAGGGAGGAATTCAGGAAGCTTGCAACTGATATCAATGGTTACAGGAGAATGCAGGATCCTTTAGCGAAGGATATGAGCATAGAGGAGATCGCGCTCGGATTCATCAAAGTGGCGAATGAAACAATGTGCAGACCCATTCGCCAGCTAACGGAGATGAAAGGCCATGAGACGAGGAACCACACGCTTGTGTGCTTCGGTGGTGCTGGGCCGCAGCACGCATGCGCCATTGCTGGATCACTGGGCATGCCTGAAGTTCTCATTCATAGATTCTGTGGCATCTTGAGTGCCTACGGCATGGGGATGGCTGATGTTGTAGAAGACGTGCAGGAGCCTTATGCAGCTGTCTATGAGCCTGAATCAGTCGTTGAAGCAGCACGCAGAGATGCTGCATTGATTGAGCAAGTCAGGCAGAAGCTACGGGATCAAGGTTTCGGGGATTATAGTATCGCAACTGAATCATATTTGAATCTGAGGTATGAGGGGACCGATACCGGGATTATGCTTAAGAAACCTGAAGATGAGGGGAGTGACTATGCCAGTGAGTTTGTCAAACTGTTTCAGAGAGAATATGGATTCAAGCTTCAGAACAGGAAGATACTGATCAATGATGTACGAGTTCGAGGAGCGGGAGTGACCAACATACAGAAATCTCCAATGCTGGATCTGATTACTGGGTCTCCGAAGATTGAATGCTACTGCAATGCCTATTTCGGAAGTGGGTGGTGCAAGGCACCATTGTACAAGCTTGAAAATCTTGGGTTTGGACTTGTCATGGAGGGGCCGGCGATTATCATGAACGGTAATAGCACTGTGATTGTTGAACCTGATTGCAAAGCAAGCATTACCAAGTATGGAAACATCAGAATTGAGATTCATTCTGCTCCAAGCACAGTGAGTGTAGCTGATAAGGTTGCAGATGTAGTGCAGTTGTCTATTTTCAATCACAGATTCATGGGCATTGCTGAGCAGATGGGTCGAACCCTTCAAAGAACTTCCATATCCACCAACATCAAGGAGCGACTCGATTTTTCTTGCGCTCTTTTCAGTCCCGATGGAGGACTGGTTGCAAATGCCCCTCATGTTCCAGTTCATTTGGGGGCCATGTCAAGCACGGTAAGATGGCAGCTCAATTACTGGGGTGAGAATTTGAAAGAAGGAGATGTTTTGGTTGCTAATCATCCCTGTGCTGGAGGAAGCCATCTGCCTGATATTACTGTCATAACTCCAGTTTTTGACAATGGGAAGCTCATTTTTTTCGTGGCAAGCAGAGGGCATCATGCAGATATTGGCGGGATAACTCCTGGAAGCATGCCTCCATTTTCGAAGGCTATATGGGAGGAAGGAGCTGCTATTAAAGCATTCAAGCTTGTTGAGAATAGTGTGTTTCAAGAAGAAGGTATTATTAAGATCTTGGAGTCTCCTGGCTTTGTTGAGTCTTCGGTTCTTGGCACAAAATCACCACAACAAATCCCAGGAACTCGCAGGCTTCAGGATAACCTGTCTGATCTTCGAGCACAGGTTGCAGCAAATCAAAGGGGGATATCTCTTATTAAAGAGCTTATTGAGCACTATGGCATGGAGACTGTTCATTCCTATATGATTCATGTGCAGGTGAATGCCGAAGCTGCTGTGAGAGAAATGCTGAAATCTGTGTCTGTTAGAGTTGCAGACCTTCCCAATGTGAGAAAACATGGGGCTGCTGTAATCATTGAGGAAGAAGATTTTATGGATGATGGTTCAGTAATACATCTCAAACTTTCGATCGATACAGAGAAGGGTGAAGCTGTTTTCGACTTCGATGGAACCAGCCCTGAAGTTTATGGAAATTGGAATGCACCAGAGGCTGTTACTACTGCAGCGGTCATCTACTGCCTCAGATGCCTAGTCAATGTGGATATCCCACTTAACCAAGGTTGTTTAGCACCTGTGAAGATACTCATTCCTGCAGGGTCACTTCTCTCTCCAAGTGATAAAGCAGCTGTTGTTGGTGGTAACGTGCTTACATCACAGAGAATAACTGATGTTGTCTTAGCAGCATTCCAGGCATGCTCATGCTCTCAAGGTTGCATGAACAATCTGACTTTCGGGGATGAGAACTTTGGATATTACGAGACCATTGGAGGTGGCTATGGTGCTGGACCTAGTTGGCATGGAACCAGTGGAATTCAGTGCCATATGACAAACACTAGGATGACTGATCCTGAGATATTTGAGCAGAGATATCCGGTTCTGCTACACAAGTTTGGGCTGCGGGAAGGTAGTGGTGGTGCTGGCCAGTTTAGAGGGGGTGATGGTCTTATTCGAGAAATAGAGTTCAGGTGTCCTGTTGTTGTAAGCATTCTGTCAGAGAGGCGGGTACATGCTCCTAGAGGACTGAATGGAGGAAAGAACGGGGCTCGTGGGATCAATTATCTGATCCGGAAAGATAAGCGAACAATAAATCTTGGTGGAAAGAACTCTATTCAAGTTCAACCTGGTGACATTCTTCAGATTTTAACTCCTGGGGGAGGTGGATGGGGCACTCCATGATTTCTTCAATTTTACAGTGGTTCTCTCCAATAATGCAGAAGATACCATACGTCTTAGATGATGCATGAAACTTGTTGGAGGCCAAATGGAGATTTAGATGGAGAAATTCAGATTATTGTTTGCATTGTGAGTTTTTTGTGGCCTTAGTTCCTTATTTCTTAATGGTTCTTCTCGGTGCATGCTATGAAGTTTTTGTTTAATGATGCTCTATGATAAGATGAAAATAAAGTCAGTTCATCTATGAGAAACTCATTCCACATGCTTGTTCATTTACTTTTTGTTATATGAATGAACTTGATTTCAATTTGTTCTATTATGGACTTACGGGAGCTTAACGAACGATGACAGTGCACATCTTTCAATGGACTCTTCCTATTTCGTGTGTATACTTGCATACTTAGGTGGGTGTATGAGCCAATTAGTCAGTGTCAACTGTTGAATAACAAAAGCTGAATAGGGATAGTAGAAACTAATGAGTAGAACCTAACTTGATAAGTAGTTCAGCTATGTTCATTCATCGCATGCTGACACAATTATTTAGACAAATTATCTTTGAATAGAATAAGTGATTAGTTGTAGAAGTGATTCTAGGCATCTCTATATGTTATTATAGATGACTAAATGGAACAACTTACTGTGAATTACCATGTTAAAGAAACATTTTGGTGCAGAGGGAAGAATTTGCATACTTGGACTTGATGGTTGAATACAATAGAATTATTGCATCATGCAGAAGATCTCAAATTTGCTATTACTATTTGCCAAATCAAAGAGAAAAATGAAAGATGCAGGCTATGCTTTTTCCTCGTGTAAAAGACACCTTCAAATGAGAGGCAAAGATGTTTGGTACAGCCACCTATATTTGATAATTCTTTTCATTGTTTTTAAGTGTTTCAGTCCTGATTTCTTCTAATGCAAAAATATAACTGCTTGCTATTAAGATAAATATGTTCAATCCATGCTTTGAAGTTTTTTGTATGCTTTCACCATACACATTGAGTTGAAAAAGCTTACCCTTAATCTTTCTTCATTTAAATGGAAATATATCTCAAGATTGCTTAGTTCTCTCATAGAACATGGGAAATAGAGTTATATGGAACAATCGACATGTTGTCCTCAACAATTTTATTAGTAGCGTGATTTCTTGTGATTCTTTGAAGGATAGTCTTCAACTGATGAGCAACCACAGCTTGCCTTTTACTTCTTGAAGAAATTCTGTGTGAACAGTGGATACACACAACCTTCATTCACTAACTCACTCTGAATTATATTTCATGTCTATCGCGTGTCCTCTATAAATTACTAATTTTGCAATGAGGATTGAGGATGTCTTCAGTAATTTTAGGAATGTTTTGAATCTGCCTGTTGATACTTAAAGAACCTAAAGAAATTGAATCAAGTACTTAATTTAGCTCCAGCACAGTTGATACTTTGAATCGTTTGTTGTCTCCTTAAGGAGGCTTCTACTTCTAGACAAATGAAGCAGAAACTTATGGGGTCATCAATGTCTATATTTTGCTCACATCTATTAAACAGATTGGCAAGGGTCTGCAAAACCTCAGCATTGCCCATTGAAAGAAAAGGGCACAAACCACATGACCTCTTGATCTGATTTGTAGCTTGTTTTCATGGATGACATTTCCACACTTCCATGTACGTCCCATGATTTCTAATTGTAATAGCCTAATTTCCTGTACTTCTCAGAGAATTGCAGATTTATAACCACGATTTCATGATTGATAATCAATATGTCATTAGTCAGCTGCTATCAAAATCTTCAAACAGTTCATTCAATCTGATTGCACTTTGAATTATTTCTCTATTACTAGAAGGTTCAACTTGTGTCTGCTGTAATAATCTTCCATACGGCCTTGTATGCCCATCTCATGCCCTTTTGAGTTCTACAGATCCTATATCAGACCATATAGAAATCTATGACATTGTTATCGTATGCTCCATCTTGGAGAGCTTTTCTGAAAGGTGGTATCATTTTGGATTCATCCTCAAATCCTATATTTTTCTGTTGCCTTAACATCAAAACCAATCTTAGAAGTTAGACCTTTGATTCCAGAAAAACAGTAAAGATGCAGCTATCATATAGCTATTAGATGTAGCTTGTATGGGAAATGCACTTAAATGCTCTTGTGCATATGTTTGTGCAAATCCCAATGGTATCATTGTATAACTGGTAAGGGGTCTGCCTAACCCCAGCTTGCCTTTCAAAAAAAAAAACACCATTTTATTGGAACACAAATAAAGAGACATGTCGCACACAACAATCTCTAAGGTTCTGTTTGGGAGCTCATACTATGCGAGTGTTGGAGGGGATTCATGACATCCCCAATGCACTATTGTTTGGGAGCTTGGATATGGCAAATCCCATGAGATGGGATGGGATTTTGCAGCCTCAAACCACTCCCATTTCCCAAGTCCAGATATAACCTCATACTGGTTGTAATTGGCAACAGAAATGTTGGAGATCCTTATATCCCTTTTCGACTCTCTTTTGGGCTCCATTTGGGAACTGGTAGCTGGGATGGGAGTTTATGCATTCGGTAGAAATTTGGTCAAATTACTTTGGTGGTGGATGTTTGGAAACTAGTTGGAACGAGAGTTTTTGCATTTGAGACTGGAATTGAGACTGTCTCCCCATTTGCATTTGCACCAAATCTTGGATTTGGCAGCTGCCACATTTCCAAATGCATAAACTCCCTCCAACTGCTAGTTTCTAAACAGAACCTTAGTTTTACTCTTTGGCTACAATTTTCTGTTGTAACTGACTGTCATGGTAAGGAACTTTGTCACTTTGGCCTAGTCATATGTTAAGGAAAATGTCAAAAGATCATATACATTTAAGCTCTGTTTGGGAGCCGGTGGTGGGAGGGATATCAGAACAGTGAGGAGACAATGATAGGTACAAGGTGATGAGAGTGGATTTCACAATTTCCTTGAAAGGATGTAGTTGAAATCTGGATTTTGCACAGTGTTGTCATGAAAAATCTGCTCCCATGTCCTTCAAATCTCCTCTTCCGTTCCAACTATGGCACACCAAATGCGGGTGGCCAGCGGGGATTCTGGAAGCTTGTCTCCATTTCTGACACTGGCTCCTAAGCAAGGGCCCCTTCTCATTTACTTAAAATGAGGGCAGGGGGAAGACCCAGTTTGCAACGCCCTATGAAAATAAGTTTTTTCAAGTTCTTGTGATTATAAATTACAATAGTTGAACTTTTAGGGCTCATTTGTTTCATTCCCATGTAAAGGAAAGGGTTTATATGGAAATGAGCACAAATTTCCAAAAAAAAACTTTTCATCTCAGCCTTCCCACGGAAAAGCTTTCATAATAAAAAGTGGTAGGTGTAAGAAAATTTTGAGCCCACTTGTGCCACCATGACACTTTTTCGCCAAGATGATTTGATGTTTGTTTCATTCATGGTGGGTAGAGATGGCAGTGGACCGGGGCGAAGGCAGGAGACAAGGTCTCCACCCCCACCCCGTTTCAAAATTTTGCCTTCCATCCCCGCACGAGTTTTGATTTTAACCTCTATTCCTGGTTCATTTCTCATTTCATGTCCTAACTCTGGTTCATTCCTCGTTTCATGTCCTCCATCCCTAGTCCATACGGGCGAGGCGGGACTCCATTTTCTTGGTCTTTCCATCGTTAGAGAAAGGAGAGGAGAGAAATGAGAGCTTGCACAATTCGTTAGAGGAAGGAGAGGAAGAAGAGAAAGAAGAGGAAGAAGAAAGAAGAGGTTCGAGAAAGAGTTTTATGTTATATATATATAGTTTTTTATAATATATAAGGGTATAATAGTAATTTTCTTAACGGGGGATCGGGTATGGAACGGGCGGGGAGAGGCAGAGCAGGGGCAAGAGTAAGTCCATCCCTGCATGAGTTTTAATTTTAACCTCCATCCTTGAATGTCAGGACTCCCACAAATGTATGGAGCGAACTTGCCGAGCTCAAACTTTTAAATCCTAGAAGCTTTGCATCATGCTTGTGAATCCCAGAAGATTTGTGGATTCAGATGCAAATTTCTTGTGTTGAGATTTGAGTTAGCCATGTTCGCAAATACTTTATGTGAATTTCATCAAGTCTGCAAAATGTTTATGTGAATCTCCTTTTTATTGAGATGTTGCGACCTTTGAACAACATATATACATCATGTGAACCTCCATTAACGAAAAACTCACTTAAAGTCAGAATGTACGTTTGTAAATGTATGACCGACCTTCATAAATGTCTATTATGAATGTTCTTACTTTCACATATTTTTTTATTCGAGCTTGACAAGTTTGCATCACACATTTGCGAATGCCATGACCTTCTACAAATGTATGCAGTGAGCCTAATGTTAATATTATATTCAAAAGTTTGACATTCACAAAAGTCTCACATTCGCAAGCATTATATGCAGAAATCCTGTTAATGCAAAGAGAATTTATTTAACATTCATATCTCTTGAGGTTATTTTGCAAATGTACTTACCTTCACATATTTTATGGTTCTAGTTCAACATGTTCACTCCATACATTTGCGATCACCCTCTTGACGTTCACGCAATTGACTCATGAACATCCTTCGTATATGCAGAACTTTTGACCTCAGTTGTAGACATAATGAACATTCACATATATGGCACACGAAGTTGTGAGGTTCACAAATATTCTCATAAACTTTGTGTGAATCCTTTGACCCTCGCGCGTAATGTTTGTTGTAGACAACAAATTTTTTATAATGCCGGAAGGCTAACATCTTTTGAAAAAGTGTTTTCAGGTGCCAAGCAATAATCAAGACTTCCCAAAACTTCTTTGAAACTTGGACGACAAAAGCACTTTTGTCATCCATCCAGAGGACAACCCATAGTATTTTCGTCCACTGTTGGGGACGACAAAAGAGGGAATGTTGTTCGCTATGCGACGACACAACTTCTTTGTTGTCTGCTATGCCAAATATGCAAATAAGTCATTTGGCTTGTCCCTATTTTATCCATAACCGTCTTACCCTCTTCTACACGTCTCTAAAAAATGGGAGACTATTTCGGATAAGTCTTATCCCCATTTGAGGATAGATTTGGACCCATTTGAGATGAATCTAGATCCAAGAGTTCAATGATCTGAATTTTGTTCAAAAACTCTATAAACAGGGGTTCACCCCTATATTCTGGTAATTGAAAATTCCTTTTTCGAGCACTAGTCGTAAAGAGAATGAGTCCTAGCCTTAGCATACCCCTCTCTCTCAAGTCATACCTACACTGAGGTACTGCTGAAGCTACTGCAACAACCCTAGACTGAATAGAAGCTTATAAGCTAAATGGACCCCGAGTCTGAAAAAGGTAAATTTCTAGATCAATTTGTTTTGTTTATTCATTTGCTTTAATTCTTATATTTGATTAGATCATAAGTGCTTATACATATTTATCTTGTGCATACTCGAATCCACGATGGTGAGCTTCGAGCTATAAAAATTGAGAATGCGTTTGTGTTTTACCTTTCCTTCGGGCAAAGGACCGTGAAGACTTGCATACAACATGCCCACATCTTTCAAAAAGATTTTGTGAATTTGGGTAAGTCAATCTTCCCAACTCCAATTATTTTTTCAACAGTTTTTGGCAATCATGATGGGATGCCATATTTATTTTTCAATTTTTCTTAGCTAGAATTGCATTCTCTGAAGAATTTGAGCCCTAACAAGCCCATAAATCTCGATTTTTGGGTTTCTTTTTTTGTTTGGATGACAAAACCCTTCTTTGTCATTCATCTGCGTTCTACCGTTTGGCCCCTCTATCGTTCGATGATTTTGCCATCTAGCACCTTTGTGTTCGGTACTTTTGTCGTCTGCAGACCCTGGCATGCAGGGTTTTTCCATTTGCCACCTTTGCAGACCTTGACATTTGGCCAAAACTTCTAATTCAACGTTTATCATTCGATAGCATTGTTATCTGTAGACCTCAGTCAACATGGTTTTGTTGTCTGCCATCTCTGTAGACCTTGACGTTTGGCAAAAAACCCTAATTCAGGGTTTTTTGTCCTAGGCTTTGCCATCCAGTACATTTGCCGTTTGCAGACCTCGGTATGCAGGGTTTTGTTGTTTGCCACCTCACTAGACCCTATCGTCTAGAAAAATCCCTAATTTAGGGTTTGTTATCTAGTAGCATTGTCATCCCAGACTTTTGTCGTCCGATAGCATTGTTGTCCAGTAGTATTGTTGTTTGATAACATTGTCGTTCAATAGCTTTTGATGTTCGGTAGCCTTGTCATCTTATAACTTTGTCGTTGTTGCCTCTGTACAACCGTTAAATTTTCTTTTGTGATAGATTTTATTTTGTTTTATGGTTGTTTTTCTTTTAAGTTTTCTTTTTTCATGAATATAGGTCCTTTTATATTAAACTCATGCATAAACATTAGGTTTAGGCCTATCACATTCTTGAAACCCTTGTTGGAGATTTTCATGCCACATAAAAAAATAGAAAAATACAACTTTTGGTTAGGGGTTTTTTGTCACCTTATTTGGATATCTTTTGTGTGTGTTTTATTTTATCTCTCTTAGGAGAAGCACCCCTCTTTTATTGAAATTTTTTGAAAAATCATCTGTCCTATCATTTGGATCTTCAAATCCCTCGTCAGTACTCTAAAGTTGTTAACTTGAGTATATTGATGGTGGTACCATTAAAGTCAAATAATCTACATCAATACCCCGAAGTTATTAGCTTGGGTATATCAGTGTGTATCCAAAAGGGAACCTTGAACCTTAGAACCTGAAGAGATCTCGTAAATTCCTGGATACATCTTTCTAGGAGAACTAGGGTACCCATTGTTTTTTAAAATCTCTCATTACTTGTTTTGACCTATGTGAGCTATTTGCTTGGGTATGATAAATATCTGATCCAAAACTTGAAAACTCTGAATCTAATCCATCTTAGAGGAACCACTTTTGAAGAATCCAATAGCTGGTGGATGAAGAACAACAAAAGCAAAGCAACAATGACCACATCATAGAAGAAGCGATCCAAACTTGTGAACCAAGAGAAAACCGGTTCCCAAGAAAAGGTATGGGATAAGGGTCGTACGCTAATATGGTGATCTATGCTCTGCAAGCCCTTATCTGCAATAATTGTTCATGCCTGATGCCTCTGGTACCCCAAATTTATTATCAAGGAAGGAGAAGAGTACAATGAAGAGAAATTTCATGAAAGAACTAAGAAGTTAGTCGGATAAACGTGATTCATCTGGGCTCAGCTGACAATAATCACACCAAGGTTCCCCTTCCAACATTTCAGCACAAAAAGTCCATAATATAAGATGACAACTTTCCTTAGTGCCCACATTGTTTAAACCCATGTGGCAGACTGACAGGTCATCTGCTTGGCCAAAGAAAAAAAGATCACATCATCAAGCTCAATCCTGAGTGCATCATCTAGTTCGGGCCAAGTGTCAGTCATAGACCTCTTTAAAAGACCCAAGGCCTTCAAGCTCAAAGGAAGGATAAATGACTCTCACCTCAAGAGTTACCCCTTATATCAACATGTGTGAAAATGTGACAATAGATGGAGAATCACCTTGCCATTGTGATACCAACTTTTTGAGGGACTGAAAAAAATCAACAAGTTATAAGAGAGCATTTCCCAATAGTGCCTAAAGTAGGAACCCAATGTCTAGGCTACTAAGGACCTCAATAGAAAATGGGTAAAAAAAAACTTTTATAGATCTTGAAAGATCACTTCAAAAAGGGGTCAACCATCATCAACTCAGTAGAGAGTCTGGTTGCTTCAGAGAACACAAAATTGCCATTTCTTTTGATGAACTCAACCTAAGCTCATAAATGTTAAACAACAATTCAACCCCTTCTACATCTCCTTATGAAGAAAACTAGCATGCTCAGACCAAGGCGACCATGAGTGAGGGCCTTATCACAATGGTATGGAGGAGAAAAGACATCATGCATGAGTCATCATCCTACGGTCCTAGGTAAGTCTTCAAAACCTTGATTATGTAAAATATTCTTTTGAAAAAAAACAAAATATTCTAAAAAATAGAATATTCTAAAAAACAAAAAAAATAAAAATAAAAATCTCAAAAAATAGAAAAGACAAGAAAATCTAAAAGAGTTTTCTCTCTTAGAGTCCAAGCTATCATCTTCGTTGCAGGAGTATATTATTCTTATTGACAAGATTAAGGAAGCTTTTATCTAAACCCCTATTTTTGTTTATGTTTTCTCTGACCTATCCTATGATATCTTTTTGTTATCAAAATCATGTGGGACGATTCAAAGGAGTCTGAACCTAAGTTCTTCCTAGAAACTCATATTGGCTCTTCAATTGTAAAGTTTGCAAATTTCTCAGAATTTTTAAATAAACAAAAAAAAACTTTTGAGCAATTATTTAAGTAATTAGTTAAATTATCATAAATTTCCATTTGACTAATTAATTATCTATTAATTATCAAGCTTATTTAATAAATGAAGTTAAAGAATCTAGATTATCTAATTATTAAACATTAGATTTATGAGGTTTCGAAGGAAGTAATTTAGTTTATAAAGATGTGATTTAAGTTTGGATCTTAGCAAAGATCTCATAAGATCCCTAACCATAGTTTCGTATTGAAAGATCCAATTGGTCCTGCTTGGACCCATTGGATCTCAAAAACCTTCTCGAGATTCAAACTTAAGTTAGTTTGGACCTGGTGGATCCACAATTTGGATCCTTACTTAGGAACTTTGTTTTGGGTCGGGTCCATTTTGTGGACCCAATCCACATTATATATATATATATATATATATATATATATATATATATATATATATATATATATATATATTTGGGGTTTTTGGATCTAGATCCAATGAGACCCAAATGGGCTTCATCTACCCCCCCCCCCCCCATAACCCACATGGGTTTGGGTTGGATCCAAGTGGACCCAACCCAAATCTCTAATTTCGCTCTCTCACATCCATTAATCCACATGGGTTGGGGTTGGAACCAAATGGACCCAACCCAAACCCATCACCCCATCACTTCCACACCCCCTACTCTATGAGCCCCCTCCCTATCTCACTTTTCATGCATGATTTCATGCATACAATCTTATAAAAACCCCTCCTTCCCTCTCATATCCCTCTCACTCTCGTTACTCCCCCTCTCTCATTTGTGTTGTTGTGAGTGTGTCGACCCACACCCCTACAATCACCACCACCTCTGTTGCAGTCGATGGTGGGCCGAAGCACCACTATTGTGGCCTAAACGATAGGTGCCACCCACCTGGGATTCTGCAGACACAACACCACCCTCCTCCTTCATCTTCTTTGGTTTCAGTCGGTGCCACCCGCCATCTTAACCTTCCCCTTCACCTTTGATTTATGTAAATATCGGCACCCCACTGTCGCTGGCGTCTTCTTCTCCTTCTCTATTCTCAGTCGATGCCACCGATGTCGACATGTAACGCCCGAGATTTCCAAAATAACACTTTGTCCAAATTTTATGGATTTTCTTTTTTTTCTTTGTAGCTAAATTTATAAAAGTGTTTAACAGCGAAAATAGATAATAGTTAGTCATCGGTTTTAGAAGATGCCAAGCAAGTCACAAGTATGTGGCTAATGACTCATTGTCCACCAAAATATTTTGTTTAATTAAACCAAAATGAGTTATTTATTGCAAGTATTACTACTTAGTAAAACAATACTAGACATTGGGCTTGTAAATAAAATTTTTGTCAAAGTCTGAAGAAATCTTGGATCTTGATGTCGCCCTGCTCTGCATATCACATCGCAGGTTCAATACCTACATGTCTATGAAACAGGGTCAGAACCATTCTTGTTCTAGTAAAAAAATATTCAAATTCTAACAAGTATAATATATGGAAGACATAAAAGTCACTCAAGGGCCGCACTTAAAAACATCGTAGCTCAAGTCTCCACGACTTAGCATATGGGTATCCCATGGACCGAAGCAGGAGCTTCCTAAGCCTAGGTTAGTCATGCAGATACAATTTGGGTCTTTCGCCTGATCAGTCAAACAGTGTACCAAGATCAGTACCTTATATAAGGTGATGTATGAGTAGTACTAATGGATATTCATTCATTCATTCGTTAGTGTACCATAACTAATGCATTATTTCGATAATTATAAGTTCACCCCCTGGTACGTAGGAGAACTTAACTTTGATGTCAAATAAACTCGTCTGAGTATTTATTATGCTATGTATTTTTGTTTACCCAGAAGCCTGAGTGACCATATCCATAGCAGGGCGATAGTTTTTTGTCAGAATAAACTCTGCTAGGCTGGTTTGGATGCATCCTACTACTGCTAGGTCTTAGGGATAACCCAACCTCTTAACCTCTGAGTGACTGGGAGACCGTCCGAACTCTTTGGTTCATCAGATAAAATATGGCACTCGAGGTGGTATCATCATCGTCAGCCTTGATGAGCGTAATTTCGATGACATAATCTTATTATTAGAACGTTGAGTGTCATATAGACAATTTAGTGCATTCTACACAAAGAAAAATATAAACCCAACCCTAAACAGTTTTTCGAAGCATGAGTCAGTTCTCGCGTTGAGAGGGACTATCATTATGTTTATTTATATGCATTCAAACATTGCTCTTGGTGTCTATGGCTTTCACGAGCACTTCACCCATTGCAGGTGGATAACCAACTCTGGCACAACAACACTTATGAGTATTATTCTTGTGACAATAGTTTATAGAGGCATGCATAATCAAAAATCACTTTTGATCGACCACTCAGGCGTATTTAGCCGCAATGAACACTAGCCCATCAATGCACAATCACTAGTTTAGCGCAGCGGCCCTTACAAGTATGATGCCTTTGAAGGCAAAAATGAAACGAGTCATCATGGCAGGTTTCCAACAATGAGGGAATCATCGTTCTATCCATACTAGCTTAGGTGTGTATTTTGTCAGCATCTCCCCTGTTTAACATGAAAAATGCTACGTTCTTTTTTAGCTTGAAGAGCACCTTGTCAGAAATTTTGTCAGCATCTCTCCTGTTTAATGGAGAAAACACTATGTTTATTTTTGGATAGATGTGCACCGTTGTGCATACATTGCATCTTTCATGGTTTATCGAAAACCTAGGCCTTACGCTAGTGACTTAGATGTTTACGTAAATGCGATTTTATGCAAATCTAAAACCTTTTCAATAAGAGTTTCTTCACCAAACAATGTTTTGAACACGACAATGCTTTTGAATAACATAGAGTGATAGGGATTAGTCATCATTTGTATGCTTATTATAACGTAATTATATTTATTAAAAGCAGGAGTTTGTGTACATAACAACACGATGACAAAGTAAACAACATAAAGTAGGGCCTGGTGAATGAAACCACGCATCAGGTTAAGTGATAATACATATATTTTGCATTTTATTCATACGATTTTATGTGTGATCCAGTAAAAAATTGCATTAAAAACTCATCCTTATCGGTGTTTTTGAAAAACTACTTTGAAATTAAAAATAAAGGTAAAATTGTATTTTTTCAAGCTCTTTCTTGTGTTTTTCAGAGTTTTAGTTAGTTTAGAATTTTCTAATGTGTAGTCTAACTAGATTAGGAGTGTATTGATTAGTTTTAATTTGTTTAGAATTGTATTTTTCTTGAAAAACACATTTTTCTAGAGATACTATTTTGAAATTTTCAAAAATTAATTGGGCCTTTTAAAAAATACATTTTCTAACCTAAATTTTAGTATAAATATGATTGTTTCAACCATATGGGACATTTTTGCCTTCAGAGAAAATGCAGGCCTCTGTCTCCCTCCCCTTCTTCTCTTCTTTCCCTATTTCACTCTTGGTCGGTTATTTCCTCGGTTCTTCATTTCTCTCTTGTGTCACTTTGCTTTCAATCCCTGTTATCGTCATCATCGGAGGTACGTGTAGCCTGAAAGGTAAGACTACTTTTTTTTTCTCAATTCCTCCATCGAAAATGGATCAGAAGGTATGTTTCTTCTTCCTCATCTTTCCGTAGTTTCGTAGTTTAGTTTTTGCATATAGTTCATCATATCATTACATATTCATTTCATATAGATTAGATTAGTTTTATTTTTATCATCTCAAAATATAAAACGAAAAAAATAAAATGGCTTAATTTAGTTTAGTCAATTTTCTTGATTTATGCACAGAATAATAATATTTTATTCAAATTGGTAGATTTAGCATAGTGTTTTATGATGTTTGAGTGTTTTTTAATTCAGTTTATGTTAGATCTAGGTTAGATTTAGTGTAGATTAAGTTTTTAATACTCGGTACTTACTAGATCAATTAATTAGTTTTTTTTTTATTATTAGTCAATTTAGTTTTTTTGCAGTTTTTATGAATCTTTTTAAATTGCATCAAGTAGATCTTTTTTTTCGTTGTTTAAACCTAGTTCTAGGTTAGTTAGTTATTGTTCAATGCATGCACTTAAGCCTTCATTAATATTAAATTAGTTTTTAGTAAGTTATTTATTAGATTAGAAAAAATCGATAGAAAGTAGATTAGCATTTTTTTATTTTTTTATTCAGTCAAATAACATAGATTTAATTTTTGTCGTATTTTATCAATTAGATAATTATTTTGTTTAATTTCAAAAGTTTTTAATTCATTGCTTAGATTAAATTAAAATATTTTTTTTAGTCGAGTTATGCTTTCTTTCAATTATCGAGTTTTATTTAATTAGTGTAGTTTATGTTAATGATCAAGTTGTGGGTTAATCTCAAATTTTAATTTATTCAGTTAGCCTTAGTTTTTTTTTTTTTATTTCATGTTAAGTTAGTTTTTATTTCAATATGCAATTTAGAATTAGGTTAGTTGTTAAATAATGATAGTTGATTCTTGTTTTTTCCCTTTTATTCATTGTTATTACTTAGATTACATAGCTTAGGTTAGTTATTATATTATTTCCTGGTTTGTTAGTTAGATTAGTTCAATTTTGAATTTCGTACAACATGTTTTGGTTATTTGTCATTTATATGTTAGTTAGTTATCAATCTTGCATTTAGTTTAATAGCTAGTCTTAATTGATTCTTGTTAGTCGGTTAGCATTGTTTGTTAGTTAACTTTCTTGTTAGTTAGTTCTTGTTAGTTTTGTTATTTTTTAATGTTAAATTTGTTAATTAGTTAGTCATTCATATTAGTTTTAATTCCTTTCATGATTTTTGGCTAGCCTATTTTCTTGATTTCTTAGTCAGATTGTTATTAGTTAGTTGCATAAATTAGTTATTGATTGTTTGTTAGTTAGTTTTGTTATTTAGTGCTTTAGTTTGTTATATGTTAGTTCATAGTTGTTACATTTAGTTAGTTTATTATTAGTAGTTAGATTCTTGTTTTTGTGATTTTTTTTTAATTAACATTGATTTTCTGTCTAGTTTCTCTATGTTTTGTTCTTGTTTTGTGATTCTGTTTTGCAGGAAAGCAGTTGAACGTGTGGTGAGTCCTCTAAGGTCCCCAAAAGGTCTCCTCAAATGACCCCTTTAAGCCCCTCAGGGAACCTTCAGGGAAAAAAAAAGCCAAAATATTTATCTTAGAACAAAGTATTAGTGGTCTTGAAGCAAATGAAGCAACGGAGATAAAAAGGGACTAGAAGCTCAAGCATTGAAGTCCCTTATTTTTTTTTTTTAGCTTAGGATTTATTTTATTTATTTGATTCATTAGGTTTGTAATAAGGCCACTTTATAATTTTTATTTATTTAAGGCCTCCGCAGAGGCCCACACTCTTAGTTAATTAATTCTTTTATTTTTCAAGGCAATAAAGAGTAGATTAGTTTTCTGTGAAATACAAAGTGTTTCACATGTTCTCTAAGTTCGACCCGGACTCCACCACTAGTGCGAGCTGGTTTTTAGTATTTGGTGTTTGGCTTTCACACATTTTTTATTGAAGATATTGTTTTAAAAATCTATTTCATAAAACTTACACCATTAAGTAAAGTGAGTAAAACAGAGCCCAATGAATTAAATCATGCATCAGGGTAAGTAAAGGCGTAAAGCAGTGTTCAGTGAATAAAATCATGCATCAAGCTAAGTAAAGTGCGTAAAGCAGGGCCCGATGAATGAAAACAAGTATCATGCAAAATAAAGTGTGTAAAGCAATATATATATATATAAGATATTAGTCACAAGGATATGCACATGAACATCAAAGCAAGTTTGCAGTGGCCTAGAGGATTTAAACAAAGAACTAGGAGCTTATGACACATATTTCATCATAAATATCAACAAGTAGTCGCAATGATACACGCGTGAACATTGAAACAAGCTTGCGGTGGCCTAGAGGGCATAAACCAAGGACTAGAACCTGATATTGTTTTAGAAAGGTGTACGGTAAAGAAAATTTCATTGTACATGATAGTCATTTCAACAAATATAACTTGAAATGGAGAGCAATATGTAAACCTACCAAAAATCCAGTAGAGGTGGCCTAGCGCAAATGTAGAGGTGTTCTTAGGTCGTAGCTGACATGTCCTTATGTTTGATACAGTCACAACCAAGAGCGTATAATGGAGAACTTGTCGGTGCGACAAAACAAAGAGATATTGGCCAAGAACAGATCAAAACTAGCTTAGGTCCAATTAGGTTCAAGCCTACCTCAAGTGCGCTTGGTTCAGGTCAAATGGGTTTGGACCTATGTCACACGAACTCGACTAGGGAGGCACCACACCTGAGTCAACACGCCCCGACACAGGTGCGGACACGGACTTGGCCCAGACTCGGTCAACGCTGAGTCAGACTCGGTCAACGAGTCAAGGCCAAGTTTGTCCACATTTTTGACTCGTCAACTTTGACCGAGTCCAAAAATGTTCATTTTATGGACAAAAAACAAAAAAAATCATTTAAAAAATAAATAAATATATAACCAGACTATGCAATGCAGTTACACAATCATAGACTGTGCAACTGCCCAGTCACAGATTGAATTGCACAGTCTGTGTAACTGTTAACATATAAAGTTTAAACATTTGAATGTCAAAATTGAACAGATCACAAAGATGTGAATGCTATAGTAAAGGGGTCATTTCAAAAATTGGACCAGTACAGATTATGGACCATTTCACAAGGTCATAGTTTCAAGTTTTTTTTCCTTTAACCGTGGCCCATAGATGTGTTTACCTTAATTTTAATTGTTTACTAGAATTATTGTTATATATATATAGCTGAGTCCCCGTGTCCAAAATTTTTGAAATTGTGCCGCACCCGCACCCACACCCACACCCATGTGACATAGGTTTGGACCTAGGTATGAAGATAGAGAAAGTCAACCTGTCAAGGTCAAGTGGTCTTGACTCAAGTGAGCTTAGTCTGGGTCAGATAGGTCCAACCTCACTTCAAGTGGGCTCAATCTTGGTCAAGTGAGCTTGACCTAAGCTAAGACCAAAAAATAAAAGAAGAGAGAAAAAAACTAACCTGGTAGGTCAAGTAGGTTTGACCCAAGTGGGCTCAGTCTAGGTCAAACAGGTCCAAGCTCACCTCAAGTGGGTTTGATTCAGGTCAAGTAGGCTTAACCCAGGCTAAAACCAAGAGAGAAAGGAGAGATAAAAGAAAACTAGAGAGAGAGGAGAGAGGGGGGGGGGGCAATTTCTAAAAAGGGTGGTGGGGGTCTTATTTATAGACTTTGGGTGTGGGCTCCACCCAAGGGATAAGCATGCCCATATTTTTTAATTTTTTCTTACTCTTTTTGGATAAGGACAAATATATCCTCTGTGGGGGGCCCACCTAGATATTTTCAAAGGATATTTATGTGGGGCCCATAAGATATTTTTGTGAGATATTTATGTGGGGTCCATAATATATTTTTATGTTGGGCTCACACATTTTTAGAGTTTCGTCAGTATTTTTCATGAAAAAAGTGAGTGCGTTATTTTTTTGTCTTGACGAGACTAAGCGGATTGTCTATGTGAAATTCTCTCATTTTGCCAAATGAGTGTGATATGGCTCCATAAATGTTTTGAGCATATATCCCTAAGGATATGTGTGTCCTAAGTATAATTGACTCTACAAAATCCCTTTGTTTTGTATTTTAGGTCAATATGACGAAATTATGTAAAAATACCACTTATTTTTATTCAAAAGTTACTGAAAAATTACAAATCTTATACGACACCTCCGCCTTCTTTTGGTTTCCTGCAGACATGATTATGAACATGTTTCTAAATCATGCTACTTAGCATTCTTGAGCTTCATGTGAGTTGTATGAAAGATCACGGTTGATGAGATAAAATAGTAATAGCATATTGGATTGCTTTCGAATACCATGAACTTGTTATATTTACACTATTTTCATAAGCTTCATATAAGCAATGTGTGAAACTATAATTAGTGTGATATTGAATGATATCATGTTGTATTATTGCAAATATTGTGAATATTTCATATCTATCCTGCTGATTTGTTTCATGGATATCTGTATTAATGAGATGAGATATGAATTGAAATTATGTTTTAATGTTATGTAATTAAGTATGATTTGATGTATACCTACCAGGCTCGATGTAGTCTGACCCATTTTTTCTAAAAACATTTTTAGGTGATGAGTAGACTGTTGTTACAGGTGATGGCAAGATGGCACAAACAAGTCATGAAATCATACTCTATCTATTTTCATTTTTGCATTTGTTTAATGCATTTATAAATGTTACTTCTATGTTAAACAATTTCAATTATGTTTTAAAGTTTTGTTTGAAATAAATCATCTTTGAAATTATGTTTTCTCTATTCAAAATCTATGGGTGTGGGATCAGACCCAGATCCAATAAGACTGAGATTCATTCTTTGTTGTCATGTATTTTTTTGTAACCCACCCAAGGTTGCTAATTTAGATCTTTCAAACAAATTTTTGCTATGTGATCAGTTTGACTCTGGAAAGTTATTCATTATAATTTTTTTTTTAAATTCTCGATGTTAGAATTTTTTGGGCATTACATCAATGCTCATGGGGTCACGTTCTCAAATCTGGTCAATGCATCACTTAAAAAAATATTATCCTAGATCCAGCTCTCTTCAAAGGAAAAATTCTTTCAAAATAACACTTCTCTCATGTATATCCATGCACATGAGGACGTAGGCCAAGGTACTTTAATCCAATAGTTTCAACTAATAAATCTACAAGGATAAATTATATGTGCACATGATTATTATCATTGCATGAATGTAGATCCAGTGGAAACCCATTTACTCGATCGACTTTCCAGAATAAGAGTTAAGTGTAGAATACCTTGAATGTCGACATGCCTTATAGGTTGATTCCTTGAAAGGTCTTGCTTTCATCTCGACAGGAGAAAAATAGCGGGAAAAGGAAAAAGGAAAGAAAGAAAAGAAAAGAGAACTAAAAAGAAACCAACCCTTACCTCTAAATCTATGGTGTGGTGGCAAGCTCTGATTATACGATTGTCTCAGGAGCAAAGGTTGAAACAAAAGTGTGAGTTAGAAGAAAGTCAATATTTACTCCTGGATTTATGGTGTAGTGTCAGGCTCTAGTCATGTGATCTTTAGGAGTAGAGATTGGATAGATAAAAGTGTCTCTCCTAGACTTGGTGCCCATGAAATCCATGGTTGATAGGTCTTTGGACAAAAGATGGCAAAAGTAAGAAGTATGCCTTTTCGAGCTAAGACAAAAACATCAAGAAATCTTCTTTAGGGCAAAAAGTGCACCTTGAACGCACTCTCACCTAACTCTAGTCCTTTAGAGTTCAAGCCTTAGGAGGAATCATTGGACTAGACAAGAGTGCATTGAGACTTGATCACATGTTACTATAACTAGTCACTCGAGACCAAGGCAAAATTAGAGACGAAAAACTTCAGTAAAGCCGAGAGCCGCTATCTTAGACCAACTTGGAAAAAGCAAAGCCTAAGGTGAAAGGATCTCAAAGGGCAAGACCCTACTGGGAAAGTGTAAAAATCTTCGACCCCAAATGATTACTCATTCACTGTCATCATAAGTCAATTACTTTATAATAGTCATTTTCAAGAAAAAACACAAGTTTCATTGCATATTATAGAAGCATACATCATGCATCATACTAAAGTCTAGAGTCCTATGATGAAGGTGTGTGTGGATAATTTTGTACATCACGTCCTAGGTTGCTGAGTGTAGGCACCCCTGACTCTCTCCACTAAGATTAGACGCATCGTGCTTGACTAGCCCTCCTGAATAGGAACACCTGAGGCTGGTGTCCCCCTGGTGCGACTCAACTCTCTCCGATAGCCCGGTAGGTGGCCGACGAGGACAATGAGAGACCCTAATTGTGCTAAAAACACATCCACAATTTTTTTGGATTTTTAATCAATATAAAGAGAATTTCTATGTGGCAAATTCAGTTTATATTTAACTGAAAGTATTGGTCAATTGGAAGACTGAGTATTTATTCTGGCTAATTAGGATTAATTAGCATTTGTTTGATTATATATTAAGCATTTACTTATTAATTATAATTAATTAGTGCTTATTTGCTAACTAACAAACAATTAATTGTAAACTATACTTAATTAATATTAAGTAGATTATTACACTTGATTTATCTATTAAATTTAGAATTTAAGTTAAGTAGAATTTGTTAAATATTAAAAAAGACTTTAATATTCTTTTGGAGTTTGGATCAAGGTTGGTTTTGGATCCAACCGGATTCGAATCCATATGTGGACCCAATGTCAAAGTCGACTCTTAGATAATGACCAAATCAAAAAGTCGAAAAGTCAAACAAGAAAAAAAAGAAATAAACAACAAAATAAAGAAAAGAAAGAAAGGAAAAGTAGAGAAGAAAAAATCGATTTTGGTGGGACTCTTCCTTTTTGGAGTCCCAAGAAAGGCTAGTCCCTTCCCAAGGGGTTTCCAAGAATGGACCACCCATAGTTTTGAAAATTCAAAGACGTCCTTTCCATTTTGGTGAAACTTGGAAAGGCTCTTTGGAACTTGGAAAAGGGGATTGGAGATTGACCCATCTCCTCTCATCCACTCTCCACCACCTATTTTCACCCCTTATCACCTTGAAATTTGATCTTTTTGGAAAGGGGTCATCAAGCCCCCTCCCCATTTTCGATTTTAGCTCTTTCTCTCTCTCCCTCTAAAACAAATTTTCTTGAGAGGAAGCCATTAGAGATCCCCAAGGTTGTAAAAGGCTCTAGTGTGGAGTGTAACACCTCTTTTCACTCTTGTATAGGGTGGGGTGCTTTTGAACTCCCCTCTACACTATTTCGAAGAAGGTCCTCTATTCTTTAAGAAGCTCATTTTGTTTATTTGGTGCAAGGTAGGGTTTAAATACCTTCTCCATAAGGATTTTTCATAAAAAATGTCTTTATGAACCTATCTTTATGATTGAAATGCAAATATGTTGTTCATAAATGCTATTATGAATTATTTATACCTATGTTTATGGTTAAAATGCAACTACGTTGTTTATAAATACTTTTATAAAAGTTTCATACTTGTGTTTATGGTTGAAATGCAAATATGTTGTTCATAAATGCTATTATAAATGATTTATACTTATGTTTATGGTTGAAATACAACTATGATGTTTATAAATGCTTTTATAAAAGATTCATACCTATGTTTATATTTGAAATACAACTATGTTCATAAATGCTATTATTAATGATTTATATCTATGTTTATGTTTAAAATGTAACTATGTTGTTTATAAATGTTTTTATGAAATATTCATACCTATTTTTATAGTTGAAATGCAACTATGTTGTTCATAAATGCTTTTATGAAATATTTACACCATATGTTTATGGTTGAAATACAAGTATGATGTTCATAATGCTATTATGAATGATTTATACCTAAGTTTATAGTTAAAATGCAACTATGTTGATCGTAAATGCTTTTATGAAAGATTCATACATATGTTTATAGTTGAAGTGCAAATATGTTGTTCATAAATGCTATTATGAATGATTTATACCTATGTTTATGGTTGAAATGCAATCATGTTATAAATAAATACTATTATGAAATATTCATACCTATATTTATGGTTGAAATATAAATATTTTGTTCATAAATGCTATTATGAATTATTTATGCTTATATTTATGGTTGAAAGACAACTACATTGTTCATAAATGCTTTTATAAAAGATTCATACATATGTTTATGGTTGAAATGCAAATATGTTGTTAAAAATGCATATGAGCATGTAATGTATCTATTAGAATGCATATAGTATGTTAAAAATACACATAAGCATGCGATGTATCTATTATAATGCATATAAATGCATATGAGCATATGATATATCTAATAGAATGAATATAGTATGTTAAAAATGCATATAAGCATGTTATATCTTTATTAGAATGCATATAGTATGTTGAAAATGCATGAGCATGTTATATCTCTATTAAAATGCATTTAGTATGTTGAAAATGCATCTGAGCATGTGATGTATCTATTAGAATACATTTGGTATGTTAAAAATATATATACACATATGATGTATCTATTAGAATGCATATAATATGTTGAAAATGTATATGATGTATCTATTAGAATGCATATAATATATTAAAAATGCATATGAGCATGTGATGTATGTATAGAATACATATAATATATTTTAAAAATGTATATGAGGTATGTATATGTATTAAGCTATGCATATGATTTTGATTATAAGGCATGTATTTGCGTATTTGAATATATAATATACTCTTGATTTATGATAAAAAATGCCTATATTTAGGTGTAGGCAATGTTTTTTTATGATATTCATATGTACGTCATATGAAGTGCTTATGATTATGATTGCATCATGTATGAGATTTTATGCAAGAGTATTTGACATAAAAAATATGGTCGTTGTGTTTCACTATTATTAAATATATGCTTGAGTATGACATGATCATAAACTTTGTGAATATTACTTTTTTATGTCATTATTGAAATGTCACATGACATTAAGGTTATATGCATACATCAAAATGTTTATAATTCTTGAACATGTATCTCTGTGTGAGTGTGGCATAAAAAATTATATTTCTTGTATTGTACTGTAAGTTATCTAGCATGCATGTATTGTTTTAGCTCGTGTGAACTTGGTTTTCAGAAGAACCGTGGATGCAAAAGGTAGACACTATTTTGTTGTTAATATATGCCTACCCATAACCTGAGATTTGTCCTCAC
This sequence comes from Nuphar pumila, assembly GCF_984573655.1. NCBI lineage: Eukaryota > Viridiplantae > Streptophyta > Magnoliopsida > Nymphaeales > Nymphaeaceae > Nuphar > Nuphar pumila. The sequence continues at coordinate 28,973,119 of NC_143252.1, read as the reverse complement.
AGATAAAGTGCTCATATGGGCTAAAGGCACTCAAGCAAACGGAATTGGGTTGGATAAATATGCAGGTATCCTAATACACTTGTTACCACATACACTTGTTACCCTAAAATGGTATTTGGGCGAAGGAGCCATAACCTGCTTAATGGTTTAAGACATATGTGATTACGTTTCACTTAATTAAGAACCCAATAACCCATTCAGATTTTTATGGTCCATCTTGTAGAGGGTAGGAGTGACATGCTATGTGTTATGAGAATAACGTCTCAGTTGGTCTCTAGTCACTCATAAGTTTAAGAGACTGAGACTATCAATGTGTCCTAAGAGATAGTTCTCAACTACTGCAGCTAGTATTAGATTGCAATCTTATTATGAACGATACCTTTGCGAGAATTATTCTCAATCATGGATCACCCGCTTATGATATATGGCCAGTTAGATACTTCGGGCAATAAAATAATCTATTGCATAATAAATACCCATTGTGGTCTCAACTATTTCTAATGGTGGACCTCCAATTACCTGAGACTGGTAATTAAGAGAAAACTATGACTCTTTGGCACAACTTTTGAGATTTTTATTGAATGATAAGATACATGCTTGAAAATCTTGTTTAAATGTTTATGTTGGATATCTTGTATAGACGTGGTTGGAATCTCGATTGCTGAGTTACATGTTTAGTATTTATCTTGCTTAAGATATCTTGTGAAATGTGTCATACATAAGTGTGGTATGCCTCAATATGTTATGTCTCTTGCATGATTATGATGTACATGAATATGAGATGCATGATTTTAATATACTTGAATTAAATGCATGATTCTATCATGTTTATTACTTATATGGTTGATATATGCACCTACCAGACCTTCATGAGTCTAACTCATTTTATGGGATAACTTCAGTAATGAGTTATGCGATGGCACGATATAGCAACGAGGCCATTATACCAAGTTCTATCAACTTATTCATCTTAGGAATGTTGGGTCTCAGTTAGACTGAGACATTTTAACTTTTGTAGTTGAGCATGTTATTGTTAAATGATGATACTTTATAATTTAAGTGTGAAATGATAGTTACTTGTTTCAATGTGTGTGGGGTCGGATTCCCAAATGAAATCATGTAGTGTGCAGATTTGGATCCAAGTTCAAATGAGATTTGGATCCAATCTAGTTTAGTTATTAGTTTCTGTAACTTGCCTAGAGTTGTTTAATTCAAAACCGAATGATTTTCATTGTGTATCGATCATCTCATTTGAGTTGGATTATATTTAAAAAAAATATTTGTTAAAAATTTATACTTATTTTCAAGTTAAAAATTATGGGGCGTTATAACAGAGATGACCCTTCCCTGTCCAGGTAACAACTGGTTGGTCAATACGTCTACTATATGTTCCATTGTCTGCAACCGTCCATGGGTAGATACATAATACTCTTTGTATTTGTCTCTATGAGTTCTCTGCAAAATTTCAATCATAATAAAATCAACAAGACCAAATAATCATTACAAAATTTTTGTAAGGACAAAAATTATGTTATGATTTACAAATGTATTTCTTTATTCAGACCTTAAACAAACCCAATTTTTTTTAGCCTTCCTTTATGTGTTTGAAACATCCCTATAAAAATTAAGAATTTTTGGCTCGTTTTGGAGAACTAATAAATTCTTCCAAACTGGTAAGAATAAAATCACATGACAAAATATATATTTCATTTAAGACATCACTAAATGCATGTTTTTCATAAATAAACATCATGCATGCATCCTATTGATTTTAATTCAATATAACACACCATACACATGCATGCATACATCAATCTCAGACATCACATTCATAATGAAATTCGACACAAGATCTAATTCAAAAATCATGGATTTCATATAGATGTTTTTTCAAAAGAATACTTTTATAAACCAAAATTTGGTTTTTCATTAAATTAAATTCTATTATTTGATTTTTTAATTCATTCAGTCACATCTAATATTAGATTATCATGAAACTAATTAAACACATGTTATATATGAATAATCTAATACAAATCATGGATCAAAATCGCACAAATCGATTTTAGTAAAAAAACATTTTTCTAAAAATAAGTATTATAGATCAAAGAATCGATTTTTGTAAAAAATATATGTTAGGGGTTGGATCAAACATATATATCAATATAAGCATGTATATGATATAAAAATACAGATTTCTCATGCATCTATGCTTATTAAACATCTAACTCAAAATTGATTCCAAGAAAGAGGCATGATTCTCTCCAAAACCGATTTTTTCCAAAATCATTTTTTAGAGAATTTATCTTTTAAGAACCCTATGATATGATTGGTCAATATATACATGTTGCTAAGCATATGGGATCATCTATAACATGCACATACAATTTAATATCATGTACACAAGCCAGGGTAAGTGTACCTACCTCGAATGCCAAAAAAATGAAAAAGAACACCGAAAATGAGAACATTGGATACTTAAGTTGGCTAAAACTCTTTCTTCAACTTGGGACCTCCTTTCTAACCTGTTGTATCTCCAATACACAATAACACCAATGCTCAACAACACCTCCTTTAATGGAGTCCTCTACCTATGGCATGAAGGATAGAGGAAGAAGGAGAGAGAACAAGAAAGAAAGAAGAAAAAACAAGAAAGCGAGAGAGGAGTGAGGCGTGTGAAGGGTCTTGCTTTATACAGATGATAACCCAAAGCTATCAAGAATAGGAAACTTCTTGAAAGTTCCTACTCCCAATGGTAATTGGCTTAGACTCCACCCTAGGCGTGGACTTTTTGAAAACGTCTAAGAGAGGAGGGTTGAGAAAGTCAAAACTTCCCAGCTTAATTCTCTCTCAAGATGATGAGTCTCTCATACATATGCCACCTTATTTTATATTATTCACTTAGGATCCCTAATTAAATATTTAATTAGGATTGTAACTCAAATTAATTAATTAAATTAATTTCTCAAATGTGGCAAGTAGGTGGGGCATCCCACCTTAAGGACTAAACTTAAAATAAACAATTGTTTACACTAATTAGCCTACCTCATAATTTAGGAAGCTAACTAAATATCTTGATTTTTAATTAGGGTGAAATCCTAGGTGGTTTAGAAAACTTAGAAGGTAGGAATTCAAGCCAAGTAGGATGGGCCCACAAGGGGGCATCCCGCCCTCTTGGGATTTTCTTCCTAAGTAATTAATTAATTAAATAATTACTTAATTAATTCAAGTTCAAATTTACATCCAATTAGTTTCACATTTTTAAATCTGAATCCAATTTACTTTAAATCTATTTTAGATCCAAAACCAAATGTTGAATCCAAATTCACAATTAGTTAGATCCTGAGCCAAATCTATATTCCAATTAAATCCAATTCTAAATTCGTATTAAACTCAATCTAATTTAATTTAAATTCTTAATTCTCGTTGAATTAAATTCAATTGAAAACCAACTTCACTCATTATTGATATGCATACTAAACTCTAATTTAAATAAATTCAAATTCATATTTGAGACTTAAAAATTTAATATTTATTGATTTAATAATTATAAAAAAAATCATAGGTATTACAGAGGCAGTGTAGCAAATCAGTTTGGAGAGCCTGATAATGAGGATGATATTTGGCTTGTGCATCTTACAAGATATATTGAGCGTTGTCTAGAGGCTAGATGTGAGCGAGCTGGTCAGTATATAAACATCTCACATACGAGTTCAAATCCTACTGGTTTCCAGGAGCGAGAACACCACTATGAAGTGAAGGTGAACTTTTTAGAGTTTTGTGATCGCTTAGACCCAGATGAGTTATTTTCATGGAAGTATTCAACAAAACACTTCTTCACGTGGCATCATATCTCCAAGCATCGCAAGGTGATTTTGGTGTCTACAAAGTTGTGCGGATTCATGCAAGCATGGTGGGCACAAATGAAGTTGAGTTGGGCCGATCACGGGTTGCCTCTGGTTTAGGCGTGGGAAGAGATGTGCAGATCCATGCTGAAAAAGTTTGTCGCTCCAAACTATGTACAACAAGTTTATAAGCAGTATATCACACTTAATCAAGGATCCATATTTGTAAAGGAATATCCTGAGGAGTTCCACCACCTCATTTATAAAAATAAGGTGATTGAGTTAGAAAAAACAAAAGGTGACAAGGTATATTGCTGGGTTCAAATCTTATATTTATGATAAATTTGATTGTGTTACAATTCTTAATGTAAATCAAGCAAATTGAGGGATTGGGTCCTGCATATACAACACTATCTCGAGCACAAGCAACCAAGAATGAACAACGTTGCTTCAGGTGTGATGAGGGTGTTGGGAATATCACTTTCGAGTCCCCTACCCTCAACAAGCATGTTCATCTTACAGAGCAAGGGGAGCGTGAAGAGTCAGGTGATGAGCATGATGATGCAAACCAATGAGAGGATGTTGTTGTTATTGGCTGTGATGATATTTACAACTTGATGCTTAATTATTCTAGTTCATATTCTCATTATTCATCAATGTTAATCTCTTCTCAACCCAGGGAGAATGATGCAGGTGCAGAACGGGATCTGGGTCAATAAATAAAAAAATAATAATAATGGCAAGAAGAAGTTGGAGTATTAGATCCAGGATTCTTTTGTATCCAAAATTGATCAATTAACTTTTCGTTTAGTTGGATTTTTATTTTTGGATATTGGGTCTTTCCAGGATCCATCTAGGGCTAGGGTTTTGGTGTTTTTAGTATAAATACATTATTTTGGAGTTTGTAATTAGTTTTGATGAAAAAATTATTCTGAACTTTATTCTCTTTTTCCCTTTTTTTCTCTCTAAACCCTATTTCTTTGCTTTCCCTTTGTTGTTGATAGTGTTAAACCCTAGATCATAGCTTAGGTTTTTGTGAATCGGGCAACCGATTTGCATCAGTCAGCCACCCATCTCAACATTTTTCTAAATGAAGAATACGCTAGAGAAATGCCAAGATGGGTGGCTGTCAACAACACTTTATCATGCAACACCACTTCATATAATATGCACGCAATTTAAAATGAGAGAGGATCACGTCAGAGGTGCCTTGGATGTTGTTCATCTAAAAATTAAATCACACCCATCAAAACGGTGAATAAGCTCATTGTGAGCCGTTCATTTTAATGCTCTCATTATTGATTTCTTTATAAAATAACATAGTTGCATAAGCTGAATTATTTTATCAAAATGAGACAAAAATATCTTGTTTTTATGACGAGTTACCCATTTTGCAACTTGGGTAACTAACTTTAAATTCATTCATGTAAAGCAAATAGTTAATTTTAAAGAAAATCTTTTTTCGCTATTCTCAATGGCTGATAATTCACTAAGTTAGGTGCCACATTTGGTCAAGTTGCCATGACTTATAAACGGCCCGTTTATTTTTCATAAAACCAACCTTACAGACGTGATCTACACCTTTCACTTAAGGGGATCGTCTTTTTAATCGTTGGATTACAATAAGTAGGTAAGATTTTATAAGGCTTAAAAAATCGATGGCCTACAATGTGTAATACTTTCTCGAATCATAAAATCATATTTTTTTCATCGAAAAAACATGATCCAAAAGCCGGTTCGCATTATTTTGAATATGTTGAATTCATCCATGAGGTTGGTTTGAATCAAAACAACTTGCACATGAGAGATCCAAACCCGTTTGTACTCAATGGTGCCATTACCAATCCATTTCCCATTTATAAGTCATTAGTAAAAGGGGAGTCGGGATGAAATGTAAAGGTGAAGGCAACAAATTGTAACCCTGCCATGGGACTTTAGGTAATTACACAAAAGACTGAGATAACCATAGTGACAAACGTTTTTATTGGCGGAAACTGGTTTTTCAAAAACTCACGAGAAATTGAAAATTTTTCATGAATCTCACAGATTTTTTGGCAAAATCTCAGCAATAAAAAAAAATTAAAAAATATAAAAACTATTCTTTTAAGAAAATATTAATAATTTTTTTTTTAAAATAGAAATACACAATTTTTTACGATAAATAGCCATTTAAAACATAAATATCATGTTTAAATCATGTTTTTTTCATAAATCTCGAGATATTTTGAAAATCTTGTGAGAAATTGCCGTTTTAAACTTTCAGGTAATTTCTCGCGTTATTATCGCAAGATTTTTCATAAATATCGTGATATTTGTCACTATGGAGGTAACTAGTGGAATTCAAGAAAAAGTATATACACGTGGCAACTAATGAATAAGGAACTTTTCCTTAAACAGAAAATGGAGTCAGCTAGTCATTTTCCAAGAACTACCAAATCAGATTCAAGAAGAAGACCCGCTCCACCCGATAACAAGAGTCGGATTCGTATCATCCACGAGTCATATCAGACACGACACGTACCAGTCCTTTTCCCTTTCCCAGAATCATAAAATTTCAAACAATATAAAAGGCAGCAATTTTACAGAAAACTGCTTAAACCATCATCTATTTTCGAAAATCCCCTCAACGTTTTAATTATGCATATAGCCTTCCTGCCTTCTTTTTTAAGTTTTGGTTCACGTGTTGAACATGCACTTGGTTCTAAAATCAGTAAATTGATCTTGGGTATATATTTAATACAGTCGATGGGATGTTAAAACCTGGTTGCAATATCATGATGTAAGTTGTTTCAACTCAATCTAACCTTGCAGATGTATTAATCACCTTTGAATCGCGTTTTTTCAATTAAAAACATATTTTCTTGAGTTGAGAAAAATGAGTGCATTCACAAATGTTAATTATTGGCATCAAGCTAGTTACCAATGATTTAAAAGCTGATTTTCACTTAAAAATAACATAGATCACATCCATATCATTTGAATGAAAAAAGGTTTGCCGAGTTGTGATTGCATGCATACGATTGTAGCAAACTGATGCAGTGGTCAAGACGATTGCTCATTAACCCTACAAGAATAGACACCCTAATGCAACTACGGAATTAGAAAATTATAAAAAGTAAAAAATCATTAGAAAATAAAAAAATATTACTGAAAATATCTCATAATTCATTCATCTCCAACTGTTCATTTTACAAATATCTTTCATGAGATTTTTCTCAATTCTAAACCAAGTAAAACCACATAATCTGATAACCTTCTTAAAAGATAAACTTATCCTAATCTAATTAGATTTAAATATTGGATCTAATATGTAAATTCAATATTCGTTACAAAATGGAGAAAAATGCAAAAATGATTAAAATACAAAATATCCAAATGATAAAAATCTAAAATATGAATCGAATCTAAGTGGATCCTTATGAACCCAGGTATTCAGATCCACTCCTACATCACAAACTTCTACCGACTGCTCTTGGTTGAATCTCACAATGCAAGTTGTTTTGACACAATCTAACCCCATAAATGTGTTCAACATAAATAGACTCTTTAATTACGTTTTTTTCAACGAAAAAACATGCTTTTGATTTTTGGATAGCTGAAAAAACGTATATACATGTCAAATTCAAGCAATCTAAAAGCCAATTCTCACTAAACAAAACATATATATGATGTTAGATGTGAGAAACAAAATCCAAACAAGGTTCTACCAAGAGGTGGACACTCGGCCGGGCAGCCTGCCGGCTGGCCCACCATGGGCCGGGCCTGGCTCAACCCGAAACGGCCCAACACAGGCTGAGGCACGGGCTGGCCTCCATCCCGTTATTATATATATTATATACAATATAACATAATATATTATAATACATTATACATATAACATAATATATATAATATAATATAATATATAAATAGTATACATTATATTTTATATATAATATAATATATATTATATAATAAGCCCGATTAGGCCCATGGGCCTAACTGGGCCAGGGTTTTCCCAAACCTGGCAGCTGTTAAAAGAGAGATCAAAAGAGGGTAGCTGCATAAAGTTGAATTATTTTATAAAAAAAGGAACAAAAACGTCGTTTTGCACTTCATTTGAGTATTTTGAAATTCCATACATAAAGCAAATGTAAATTACTCAAACAAGAGCAAAAAGTGAAAGCAACACTATGGCAACAATAAAGGTGAAGGCAAAACAGATCCTTAACCCGTTACGTAGAAATAATGAGGGACTATCAGGTAATTAAGCTAGAAGTTAATGAAATAATTGAAATTCTAAACCAAAACTTTAAACGTGGCAACAGTTAATTGGGAGTTTTTTCTTAAACTGAAATTCCTCGTCAACTAGTAATTTTCCGAGAAAAGGTAGTAAAAAAACAGTGAGGGGAAGAAAAATGCAAAAGAGACAGAGAGCACGCTGCACGCCCGACGCCGTTGCAAGCTCTTTTTTCATTTAATTACGAATTAATTATTCGGCAGAGAGAATTATTTACCATCAGAGAAGCTTCTCTGAGAAGCTTTCGCTTCCCATACACACTCTTTCTCTATATATATAATTCCTTCTTCTTCCCTCTTTCGATCTCTCTCTGCAAACGGGGGTGTGCTCGCTCTCCGGGGGATCCAAATGCCCCTCTCCTTCTCCGTCCTGCGTCCAAGGGTTTCGCCGCGATGCCTCAGCCCTCGCCCTCCGCGCCATCCGACTACCTGAACGCCCTCACCCTGCAAATCCAGAAGAAGCTCCAGAAGGTTAGCCCCTTTCTCCTCTCTTCTTCCTCTGAAAATTTGTTCCTCCTAACCGTCCATACTGTGTGGAAAGTGCTGATTTTTTATGTTGCAGGCCATGTTTGGCAAATCTAACCCCACAGATGTGTTTAGCATGACCCAGTTGCTAGGAATTGTCTGTGTGGATCACATCTATAATGTCAGATTTTCCAGAAAGGTCGAACAATGAAAAATTGAGACTGACCCTCCTACCGTTAGGGGCAACCAATCACTCCTTCCTTTTCGTTTGCCTGTTTTTAGGATTTCTTTTCACGATCGTGTCCGGAATTCGGGTTTTTTTGTCCCCCGATCGAGTGATCTTCGTGTCGGCGTTCATCGTGAGGGTTCGATCTTTGTTGTTTCTTTGCATTGTTGCCTGATTTTGTTGGTTTTTGTTTGAAATTTTGCGCGGAGTGTGTTTTACGTGATGATTTTCATGGATCGTGATCCCGTACGTTGAGATTTGGAGGATTTACCGGCGATGTACTCGAATCTGTTTTTTGTTTTGTTTTTTACGCTGTTATTGGTATGAAGATTTGATTTTTCTTTTTTGTTTTGTATTAATTGGTGGTGTTGCTAATAGTGACGGTGTCGGATTTTAGATAATTTGATGAGTGTATCGGATGATGGTAGTTGGTTGCTTTTCTCGCGAGAAACATGCATGGAAGTGTAATGCATGTGATTTTGGTCGTCGAATCTTGCGTTGGAACTCCAGGATCTTTCCGTTCGATGTGTGGATTTTTTATCGTTGCATATAAGCGCTTCTTCATACATACTCCTTATTCGGCTTGCTTCGGTTTGTAAAGCATACGTATCCTCATTGCAATCTGTTTACTGTTGCCATTATACCAGTTTGATGCTTATTGTCTTTTTTCTTTCTTTTGGGCTGCCTTTGTATTTTAAATAATAATGTTTGAAAAAAATACAAATTTAATTTAATGAATTTTATATAAAATTTTTCATTTTTTTAGCTTTTTATTTTAAAGATTATCATTTTTATATTGGTTTGCCTATTGCCGAGGCACCCACCGCCTTACCTTTTTTTACTACAAAGGGTTCGGGCAGCAGCCTGACACACGATAAGCAAATTTACCTTCAAGCGTTTAACCGTGTGAAACAAAGAAGGCAGTATTTGCTCGGTATGCTTTTTCTTTTCTTCCTTAAACAACTTCAGGTGCGGCATGTGGTGCGCGGAGCTGCGGCACTCGTGCGCTTCACTGTGGCCACGTGTGCACACAGCTGCGATACTTGCGCGCGTGGCTTCGGGCAATTAGTGCACGTGGCTGTATGCCCACAGCTGCTGCATGATTACCCTCGCCTCACCTTGCCCTCTTACCACATGCTTCGAAGATCGAACTTAGAAAAAAAAAAACATTACTGCTGCTCTGTGTCTGTTGGATTTTAGTTGCATACGCATTCACTGCAGGAACAGGAGCTGTAGCTTGTCGAACTCGTTGCATGGATTGCCGTCTGAAACATAGGGAAGACTTATTCACTGTCACCTAGGGGTGCGGGTACTGGTACGAGGGTACGATATGGTAGTTCCAAAAAATGTGGGTACGGGATACGGCAATATATATTAAATATCTCATAAATACAAAATAAATTTAAAATAAACTGAATATAATCTAAATATATATGCTATATCTAAAATATATATTATAGTACTGAAAATATAAAATTATAAACTGAAAATATAATTATAACTTACATACAAACTTATATGTAGGAGAGTAAAATGGCTTGTCCAGGTGTCAACGTGTGTTGACAGGGTACGGAGGAAAAAATGGAGTGTCCGGGTAGTATAGCTTATTCAGGAAAACAACTTGATTACTGATGCGTGGTGTACGTTGAAGTAGAGGAATTACAAAAATAGAAGTATGCTTTGGTTGACATGCCCCAAGTCTTACTGGGGCCGATAGATCTTGTTATTTCAGAGAGGGATAGATTGAAATTTTTGTTCTGCATATTTGCTGTGGTCAAGGACAAGAACAGAGTCGATAATGGTTTACCACCTGGCTCCCTATTTTATGCAAATTCAAGGCCCAATGGTGCTTCAAAATGTGTGATGAAATAGAATTCTACAATTGGTAGAATTATCTTTTACCTGGTCATCACTAAAAATAAATTATGCCTTTGTTAATGCAAGATTCCTTTTTAAGTTTTTTTTAATAAAGCTAAATTACAATGTGCAACTCCAAATTATGCTTATTACTGAATTTGGAGGTGGCTATAATTAATTGACATTTCATGCTAGCTCCATCTACCAATTTGTGACGATTGGTTTCTGTTAAGTTGTATCTATATATACATCTCTCTCTCTCTCTCTATATATATATATATGCTTTGTATGTATTCATATATATATATATACATACGTGTATATATGTATTTATAATGATGTAATAGGTAAATACCCATCAAGTGTATTTTGGTCATTTCAGTCTTTGTAATAGGCTGTGCCCATTAGGGGTACATTAGTATTCTTACTTTATTTTATTCTTTTTGTCTTTTTCAGTTTTCTAGGTACTATTTGGTCAAAGACCAAATAGAGATATTGGGTTTTTTAGACTAGTCAACATAGAGTTGACTAGTCAATGGAGTTGTTGGAATAGTGCAACAACTCTATTTGAGACTACCTCATGTATAAATGGGGGTGAACCCCCCTCTTGTTCTTTAATGCTTCTCTTAAGCATTAGTGCTCAATAATATATATAACTTTTATATTCTTGTGTTTGTCTTTTAAATTCTTTGTCGTCTTGAATGCACTTAGTGCTTGTGTAGTGCTCTTGTGCTCTCGTATTGTCCCTTAGTTGGACTAGTGTATGTGCATGTGCACTTTGTGTTTATGATCTTGTAAGCCCTTAGAGAGGCCCTTGTTTTGTATTTCTGTATATTTCATTACATGGTATCAGAGCCAAGAAATCTTTTTTGACATTTTGCCTTTTGCGTCTTGAGATTCTTTAGTTCAAGTTCGTGCTTTGTGAAGGTTTGTGACTGTTGTGTTGCTTGTTTTCAAGGAAAATCTTGACCCGGTATGTATCTTGAATCTTTAGTGTTAATTGAGTTATCTATGTCATGCATTATGCATGAGAGAGCACTCATTTTTTTTATCTTTAAAAAGTTATTAGTTATTTTTGTTAAAATCTAAAATCTTTAAATGTTTTTCAAAATTATTGTTGGATTTATTCTTATTAATGTTTTATAAGGTTTATAAAATTTGTTTGATCTTGTGAAATGATATATGTGTATGCTTTTATGAGATCTAGTTTGAATCTTAGATTTTTTAAACTTGTTTTATATATATAGTATTCTTAAGCACATGTTGTTGGCATTTAGATGCTTTATTCAAATGCTTCATGGTTATAAATGCCAAACCATGTTCGTATTTACTGTTATATTGAAATTTGTTTATTTCTGAAAAATTGTCAATTACTTTAAAATATTTATTTTAAAATGGTTTGGTGTGTCATTCACAAGTATGTTTTATGAGATTTTGCTTTGATGTGTTATTATGTGAAACATAAAATATTTTATTAAATATTTAAATTTTTTTTATGTAATTAGGATCTTAGTGATCATGAATACTTTGTTATTTTTGAAAATTGAATAAATGTTTTTTTATATTGATATATGATCCTTATGCATAAGGTATTGAGCATGAATTCTTCTTATGAGAGATATTCACTTTTATGAATGTTTTTAAAATCATTAAATGAATGTTTTAAAATTATTAAAAATAGTTATGTTATTGTTGGTCCTTTTGTGGCCATTGTGATTATCCCTTGTTGATAATTATGCCACACATCATATGTTACTTCTCATATATATATTTTTTATTAGAGTAATCTATTACTTGCTTATATGCTTAAATGTGTTGTTATAATATCCTATGTGATTCTTTATAACTTTTGTATAGGATATGTAACTTTAATTTATTAAGATTATTGCATATACAATGAATTTTGATCTCTTTATGACTATCCATGAATAGTTGTACTTGTGTATGCTCTTGGTGTCCTATATAGTTCTTTAAAAATCTTTGTATATGTTTTGGTCATCTTTAATGTTGTATGTCTTTGTTGTCTCATAATAGACTTGCTTGTATTGACAATGCATATAATTGCATCAATTGACATCTTGTTGTCCATATGATTGTACTAGATTCATTCTAAGGTTTCATCTACCTTTATTGGATTTGATTTGAAAATTTATTTTTTCAAATTGGTTCCTATATATGAATTCACTTGTTTGGAAATTGATTTTCGTGAGTATGTATTGCTTTCTTATGATATAAGTTTTGTCCATTACAAATTTCATTTTTTTTAGCCTTGTTATTGGATCAAGGTTAGCCATTGAGGTGAGTTATGTGTGCACCTCATGTCATCTTATCAATCTAGATTTTCAAGGCTTATGAGTGGCGTGTTGTCACTTGTCTTGGGTCTGATTGATAGTTGATTGGCTTCTGGATCCATGTTGGCTTTGTTGAACCAGAGATGTTTGTTGTGGTGAGTTGTATGTACCTTGTTTTTTGTCAATTTAGATTATTGGCTTATAGTTCGGCTATTTTATCTCTAGTTCCATGAGTGTGTTGTATCACATATTTGTTTATTTGGCAATTATTATTATGTTGGATGCTTATAATCATGTTTATCCGAGATGACTCTATTTTTGAAACCAGGGTGTTTCAAAAGATTGCTAAAATTGATATCCTTATTCTTCTTAGTGACATTAGTTTGTTTTCATTACAAGCTCTCTTACCTCGTGTGTTCTCTCCTATTATGCCTCTTATTTAAGTGTCATTTTATATAGACAAGAGATGCTATTTTGTGGTGAGTTATGGGCACCCATTGGTTATTCACACTTTTTGTGTGTTTGTATTTTGCTCTTGTTCTACTAGTTGATATAGTTGAATATTGAGTTTTGTCTTTTATTTAAGTGTTATTTTTTGTTTTGTTAATGTGGTGAGTTATGTGCACCCATTGGTTATTCACACTTTTTGCGTGTTTGTTAAGCTCATAAGTGACATTGTGAATGTGCTCTTGTTCTAGTAGCTGATACACTTGAATTTTGAGGATTAAAGGTCTAGTGAGGTGATTGCTTGTGGTGGTCGAATTATTGTTGAGATTTGTAAAATATAATTTCTTGATATTTGTGGGATTTTTAAAATCTCTCTGTGAAATTTCTAAACTTTTAGTACTTGTTTTTTTTTCTTTTATGGAAAAATGCTTATTGATAAAATTTCATGCATTTCTTTGATAACACACACGCACACACACACACACACATATATATATATATATGTTTTAAAGATTATTATTTGGTTCCTTTTACTTAAACCCATTCTAGGATATGGTAGTGAATTCTAATAGGTTACGATTTATGAGATTGCTCTCATTCATTATTATGTGCATTAAAAATATTGCATATTATATATGTTTTATATTGATTATCTTGTTCACATTGTTGTATGCATAAATTTAATGAACTCTTCTTTTCTTGAGGGTTATTTTTTTTTTTGAAGTGTTAAACTTTATATGCATGTTGTTTTTAGTATAAATTGATGATTTGTTTTATTTGAAGTGTTTTTCTAAAAAATTGGAATATTATTAATACATGATTGTTTATTTCTTCTTGATTATTTATATGTTCTTTAGTGATTAAATTCTATTATGATCAATATTTATGTTTTCTTGAAAAATATGTTGATTTTGAGTTTATGGTTGTCTAAACTTGATTTCATAAAAAATTCTCTCTTAGGTATGCTCCTCTTATCTTTTTTAATGATTGTCTAAAAATTATTGCTACTTTGTTTGAAAAATTCTACTTGAGTGTTCTTCTTGTTCAAAATATATATATTTGTTTTAAAACTTCATGACTATTTGGTTAAAATGCCTTCTTTTGTGTAGGTGGGACCTTTGTTTTGTTCTCTTTGTTAAAATGTAATATTATTTGTAATTACTTTAGTTCAGTTGTGTAGTCTAGTTAGAACATAATTAGGTTAGGTTTTTACTTTTTTATTTTTGACTTTTTTGGACCTCTTGCTTTTTGACCAAGTCAAAAAGCAACTTGGAATAGAGAGTCGTTGGACTCCCAACGGCTCTAAATAGAGCCGTTGGGAGTCCAACGACTCTCTCTTGGCCTCATACTTTGTGTATTATAAATATGGGGTGTTAACCCCCTTATAACTTATGCTTTTTGTGGGTGTTCTCCCACTTGAATGAAATATATTTTCTTCTTTCCTTGCCTACCCTTTTTTGGGTATTTTGTGTGAACCAGAGTTACCAGAAGCTTCTTAGATAGGTGGAAAGCTTGCTTCCTGGAAACTCGCTTCAGAAGCACGATACTTCTCGCTTCCGAAACTTGATGAGAACCTTGATTCCCCCATACTTTTCTTATGCTTTTCACACGCTTCATTTATTCTTATTATATGTTCTCTTACTCAATTTTTTATGCTTTTTATGTGTTTTATCTGACTCTTCTCACTCACTTTCATGTGCTTTCGCTAAATTGGTAGTCATCATTTTTAGATTTTGTTAAAAATATAATTCTTACACTAAAAAATCATAAAATTTAATATTAGTCACTTTTATTTGTGTTTTATTTTGATTCTCATTCAATTCTTATATATATATATATATATATATATATATATATATATATATATATATATATAAAATGCATCACTTCCCGCTTCCGCTTCCCGTATCGTTTCCCGCTTCCGCTTCCGCTTTCTAGTCTAGCAACCTTGGTGTGAACCCTAGTGGTTGTTGTGTGAGTGTCCTATTTATGAACCGATGTGGTTTGTGTGAGAGTTCTTTTGTGAGTATCTTTTGAAGGTTCGATTGTGGACTTCATCTTTTTACACTCTTTACAAGTTCTTAAAGATGCGATGGATTGATAAATGAATATCTTTGATGCATCATGAAGATGGAGATAGCCGATGAAAGCATTTGGGGATGATCACCAATGAAGACATTTAAAGACTTGTATTTGCAAAATTCTTTGATGTCATAAAGATGATTTTCATTGAAGACTTGGATCCTTCTCATTTTGATTCTTTTTTGCATTTTCAAACTTTCGGTATATCACACCGTAAGTTTGAGGGAGAGTGTTAAGTGGTATGTATATGTGTGTGTGGGTATGTGTATTTATATTGATGTAATAGGTAAATACCCATTAGGGGTATTTTGGTCATTTCAATCATTGTAGGTACATTAATACTTTTACTTTATTTTGTTTTTTTTGTCCTTTTCAGTTTTATAGGGACTATTTGGTCAAAGACCAAATAGAGCTCTTGGGTTCTTTTTGGACTAGTCAACATAGAGTTGATTAATAGAGCTGCAGAAAGAGTCCAACAACTATATCAGTCCAACAACTATACTTTTAAGTACCTCCTGTGTATAAATAGGGGTGAAGCCCTGTCTTGTTTTTTAATGCTTCTCTTAAGCATTTATGCTCAATAAAATATATGTTTTTTTATGTTCTTGTGTTTTTCTTTTAAATTCTTTGTTGTCTTGAATGCACTTAATGCTTGTGTAGTGCCTTTGTTATAATATCACGTATTTTTGTACTTAGTCATTTTATAAATTTATCAATACAAGAAAATAACTCCGCCTGTGTAGTTATACACTGCCGGTCCCAAGCCCGGATAAAGGAGGAGGGTTGCGGTAGGCCTGTGACAGCCAGCATAAAAACTTTGTCATATCCTATGAAAATGAACCAATATGAGAATTTCGTTGGGGCGTTCCCTACTGAGCGACGCGCTGTACTCTCTAGGCCCGGAGGCAGTGATAAATGTGCAAGGGTTGCTAGGTCGTCGCCCAGAAGCGACGCGTCACACCGGCGCCCGGGTGTGGTGTCAAATAGGCAAGGGTTCCCTCACTTTGTTGGACGGGTGGGGGTAAAGAAGTTAGTCCAAGACCATAAAATTAGGTTAGCCACTTGGAACATAGGGTCTTTAACTGGTAAGTTGGTAGAGTTAGTAGATGTTATGTGTAGGAGAAAGATTTATATTTTATGTCTTCAAGAGACCAAATGGGTAGGTGAGAAAGCTAAAGTGATAGAACCTTGGGGATATAAGATTTGGTATACAGGAATAAATAGGAATAGGAATGGAGTAGGGATTGTTATGAGTCGTCAGTTTATAGATAATGTAGTTGAAGTCCGTAGGAAGGGTGATAGAATTTTACTTATTAAATTAGTATTAGGTACGGATATTATTAATATTATTAGTGTTTATGCACCTCAAGTAGGTTTAGATGATTCCATTAAGCATCAATTTTGGGAAGATTTAGATGGAGTAGTACAAGAGACATCTTATGGAGAAAAGCTTTTCATCGGCGGTGACCTTAATGGACATGTAGGCATTAGTAGGGATGGATTTGAGAATATCCATGGAGGCTATGGTATAGGAGAAAGAAATGAAAGTGGAGAAAGGATTTTAGATTTTTGTTTGTCCTATGATATGATCTTAGCAAACACTTGGTTTAGGAAGAGGGAGTCTCACCTAGTAACATTTAAAAGTGGGGTTAATACGAGTCAGATAGATTTTTTCCTACTTAGAAAGAGAGATAGGGGTTGTTGCATCGATTGTAAGGTTATACCAGGAGAAAGTGTAGCTACACAACATAGAGTCTTAATTTTAGATCTTAGAATTAGACAATGCCGCAAAAGGGATAGACATAGGATAGATCCTAGAATTAAGTGGTGGGCACTGAAAGGAGCTAAACAAGGAATGTTTGTAGAGCAGGTAGTTAAGGAAGTTGATTGGTGTCTCGAGGAGGATTCAGAATCAATGTGGAATAAGATAGCGGGTGGTATGAGAAAAGTAGCTAAGGAGGTATTGGGTGAGTCTAAAGGCGGTGCACCACTAGGTAAGGATACATCATGGTGGAACGAGGATGTCAAATTAGCTATTAAGGTTAAAAGAGAGTGTTATAGAAATCTAAGTAAGAGTCGTGATAATGAGAATTTGGAGAAGTATATGATAGCAAAGAAGGAAGCTAAAAAAGTTGTTCGAAACGCGAGGGCTAAGGTATATAAGGAGGTTTATGACAAGTTGGATACCAAAGAAGGCAAGAAGGATATTTATAGGCTTGCAAAGATGAGAGATAGGAAATCGAAGGATTTGGGTATGGTTAGATGTATCAAAGATGAAACGCAAAGGGTTTTAGTCAAAGATGAGGAGATTAAGGAGAGATGGAAAGATTATTTTGATAAGCTATTTAATGATAGTCATGCTCAAGATCTTGGAGACTTCTCCATTCCTTTTCATGAGATAAATCGTGACTTCATGCGCAAGATTCAAAAGAAAGAAATTGCAGAGGCTTTGAAGAAAATGAAATCAAGAAGGGCAGTTGGCCCAGATGGTATACCTATCGAGGCTTGGAAATGCTTGGGAGAGAAAGGTTTAGAATGGTTGACAAATCTTTTTAACTTGATTTGGCGAACAAATAAGATGCCTAATGAGTGGAGGAAGAGTACTTTGGTGCCTTTATATAAGAATAAGGGTGATATACAAGATTGCACAAACTATCGTGGTATAAAACTCATGAGTCATACTATGAAACTTTGGGAGAGGGTGATTGAGTCTAGGTTGAGGAAGGTTGTCATGATATCGGAGAATCAATTTGGTTTTATGCCTGGAAGATCAACTGTGGAAGCTATACATCTTCTTAGACAACTTATTGAAAGATATAGAGAGAGGAACAAAGATTTGCATATGGTTTTTATTGATTTAGAGAAGGCATACGATAGAGTACCTAGGGACGTTCTCTGGTGGACAATGATGAAGAAAGGTGTTTCTCTCAAGTACATTAGTATAATTAAAGATATGTATGAAGGAGTAGTAACCAATGTCCGCACTTGTGGAGGGGTGACAACCAATTTCCCGATAACGGTTGGGTTACATCAAGGATCTGCTTTAAGCCCTTTCCTATTTGCGATAGTGATGGATGAGCTTACGAGATCAATTCAAGAAAATGTACCGTGGTGTATGTTGTTTGCTGATGATATTGTTTTGATTGATGAGTCTAGAGCTGGGGTTAATGCTAAGTTAGAATTATGGAGACAGACATTGGAAGCTAGAGGTTTTAAGTTGAGTAAGAGTAAGACTGAATATATGGAATGTCGGTTTAGTAAGCAACGAAGTAGTGATGGGAGTGTAGTGAAGCTTGGTGAGCAAGATATACCGGTGAATGATTATTTCAAATATTTGGGATCCATCATTCAAAAGTATGGAGAAATTGATGGAGATGTAAGTCATAGGATAAAGGTTGGGTGGATGAAATGGAAAAGTGCTACTGGAGTGCTGTGCGATCGTAGAATGCCATTGCGGTTGAAGGGAAAGTTTTATAGGACGACTATTAGACCCGCTTTACTATATGGTACGGAATGTTGGGCTGCCAAGAGACATCATATTCAAAAAATGAGTGTAGCTGAGATGCGGATGCTTAGATGGATGTGTGGAAATACAATAAAAGATAAGATTCGGAACGAAGAGATACGTAAGAAGGTAGGTGTTGCACCCATTGAAAATAAGATGCGAGAGAATCGTTTACGGTGGTTTGGACATATTCGGCGAAGGCCTAATGATGCTCCAGTTAGAAGGTTGGAGAAATGAGAAAATATATTAGTTAAAAGAGGTCGGGGTAGGCCTAGGAAGACTTGGATGGAGATGATAGGAAAGGATATGAATGCTTTGAACCTCACCGAGGACATGGCGTTGGATAGAAATGATTGGAGGAAAAGGATTCATGTGGAAGACCCAAAATGAATTTCTTTTTTGGTTCATATCGCTGACCCCAATTGTTTTGGGATGAAGGCGTAGTTGTTGTTGTATCAATACAAGAAAATGTGCCGTGGTGTATATTGTTTGCTGATGATATTGTTTTGATTGATGAGTCTAGAGCTGGGGTTAATGTTAAATTAGAATTATGGAGACAGACATTGGAAGTAAGAGGTTTTAAGTTGAGTAAGAGTAAGACAAAATATATGAAATGTCGGTTTAGTAAGCAACGAAGTAGTGATGAGAGTGTAGTGAAGCTTGGTGAGCAAGAAATATCGGTGGATGATTGTTTCAAATATTTGGGATCTATCATTCAAAAGTATGGAGAAATTGATGGAGATGTAAATCATAGGATAAAGGCTGGGTGGATGAAATGGAAAAGTGCAACTGGAGTGTTGTGCGATCGTACAATGCCATTGCGGTTGAAGGAAAAGTTTTATAGGACGACTATTAGGCCCACTTTACTATATGGTACAGAATGTTGGGCTGCCAAGAGACATCATATTTAAAAAATGAGTGTAGCTGAGATGCGTATGCTTAGATGGATGTGTGAAAATACAATAAAAGATAAGATTCAGAATGAGGAGATACGTAAGAAGGTAGGCACCCATTGAAAATAAGATGAGAGAGAATCGTTTACGGTGGTTTGGACATATTCGGCGAAGGCCTAATGATGCTCCAGTTAGAAGGATGGAGAAATGGGAAAATATATTAGTTAAAAGAGGTCGGGGTAGGCCTAGGAAGACATGGATGGAGATGATAGGAAAGGATATGAATGCTTTGAACCTCACCGAGGACATGACATTGGATAAAAATTATTGGAGGAGAAGGATTCATATGGAAGACCCAGAATGATTTTCTTTTTTGGTTCATATCGCCGATCCCAATTGTTTTGGGATGAAGGCGTAGTTGTTGTTGTAGTCATTTTATAATTTTGACAAAAAAATTGGCTAAGTCTGGGAGAAAAATCGTTTGAGGCTTGATTTTTAGACTGATGTCTTTGAGTTAGGGCTTGACCCAGGTCTCATCGACAAGGTCGAGGCGAGCCAATCGAAGCGTGAGAAAGAGTTTTATTTTCAACTTTTAAATTCAAGCGAAATTCTAGCAAAATTCGGGTTATTTTCGAACGAAATTCGGAATCTGATATTAGTGTTATATGTCGTTGGATGCGTGTTTTACTTTCCTGAATTCAGGTTCCGGTTGGCCCTAAAATTGCATTTTTCTGAAAAATGAGCAGTTTGTCGAAACGGATCCAGAGTTAAGATCGGATTGGATCTAATACATAAGATCCGAATTATTATGGATTTGGATCTTATTTAAGACCCACTTTAATCTGGATTTAATCTAAATCTTGATCCATTTCTATTCTGGGCATGAGTTTGGTTTTCTGAATCTGGATCCAGATCTAAATCCAAATCCAAGCCCCATGTTTTTTCAGCTTTAAATTGAATATAAAGCTTTAATTTGGGGTTTAATAAGGTTAGGGAGCCTTTTGGGTTAATTTGGATATTTTTGGAAGTTTTAGATAATTTTAATTAATTAATATTAATTTTGAATTTTATTTTAGGGCTGAGTAGGACTCCTTAAAAGAGTCCTTATTCTTACTTAAGAGAGAGAGTTTTAAAAATTTAGAAAGAAAAAAAAAACACCAAATGTGGAAAAGTCAACTTTTTGAAGAGTTAAAAAAAAAAGTTGGAAACAAGAGAGAGAGAGTTCCATCTTTTTGGAAACTCTCTTAGAGAGGGCTGGAAAAAAGGGGTTGGGGGGGTTGGGGCGTCACTCCCTCTCCCACTCATTATGTAGAGAAAAAAAAAAAGAAGGGAAAAGAGAAAGAAAGAGGGAAAGAGGAGAGAGAAAGAGAGAGAGAGGGAAGGAGAGGAAGGAGGAAGAAGAATAAGGGTTGTCTTCTCCAGCCATCAACCCTTGTTCCACCATTGTTTCTTATTTTTTTTCAAGTTTTGCTAAGGTACGAGTCTCCTCTTTTGAATATAAGTGAGAAATTGAATGCCGGTTCAATTTTGTGTAATATCTTGGATGAAATCCATGGGAAAAAGCATTTTTATGGTTGATTTCTCAAAAACGTACTGTGGCTGAATTCTTGTTTTTCTTGCATCTTTTTCATGGAAAAAAATTCTGTATAGGGTATAACAGAAATTTTATTGATGTAGGAGTGGTTCTTTTAGAACCCTCTTGGGTGAGAATCGATTTTCATGGGTGGATCTTGTTATGGGTTGATTAAATGCGTGAAGATAGGTGTTAAAAATATGTTGTATGCACGTATTGCTCAGAATATGTGTAAGTAAAAGCATGCTGGTACAGATACTGTGTAATACCTGTTTTTTTTCATGCATATAATTATGTACAGGGCATGCATGGTTTAGGTTTTGTTTAAAAAAAAAAGGAAAAAAAAAGGTAGCATCGGGCCATTAGAGGACCCATAAAAGTTTGTTGGGGACCTCACGGTCTGGCCGAACCAGGGCCAGATCTGTCACGGTTTCGACAGATCTGCCAGGTCCGACGGGACTGTGTCAAGCAGGCCTGGCAGGGCCTGTCGAGCCTCAGGGCTCAGCTGAGTGGCTCGGCTGAGCCGGCCCAGGTCAAAACAAAAAAAAAAGAAAAAAAAAGTTTGTTTTTCTAAAACTGTCTTGGCTGAGCCTTTGGGCAGTCGACCTCAGCCGACCCAGTAGGCTGGGCTGCGTGACCGACCCAGCCGACTGGGTCGGCTGGGTCACGTTTTTATCCAACAAAAAAAAAGAAGGTTAATAATAAAAATTTTTATTTATTTTTGGTGGCTGTTCAGCCCTGACAGCACACACAGGCTCAGACTGGGTCTGTGCCTGGGCTGTCCGGTGCAGTCGACAGAGTCGGCTGGGTTGACTTGGCCAGCCCGGCTTGGCAGGGACCTACCTGGCCCAATCCGGCCCTTGGGCAGGACTGGGACAGGCCTGGCAGGGTTGGTCATACTCGATCCAGCTGACCCAGGTCAGCTGGGCTTGTTGGGGACCCAGCCGACTAGGTCGGCTGGGTGTGAACCCTTTAGAAAAAAAACATATTAAGGGTGCTAGATTCTTGTTTGTTTATAAAAAAAAATTTTATTATATGCTGCCTTTATAAATTTTCAGATTTTGCCACTGTGAAGGCTTCGGCTATGTGCACGCTAGAAAGCAATTTTCACATGCTTATGATTGACAAATTTTGCGTGATCAATATTCAAATGCAATGTTAATTACATGGGTATTTTGTGAGCATGTACAAATCTGAAATTTTAGATTATGTTACATATTTATGGTTGCACAAGTAGTCACATGTTTAAAGAGATTCATGCAATGAAAGCTTGCATCTGACGTAAGTATGTGAATTAAAGCATGCATTTGCCATGAATAAATGCATTAAATAAAATCTTGCAATTGACATGAATGTGCGAATCAAGTGAAAGCATGCAATAAACATAAAGTTGTGAATTCATGCCCATGCATATTATTGTTTTAAGCACATCTTTAAATGGCATTTATGAATGTGCATTAAGAAGCATTCAGAAGTAATGCATTGTGGTGTCATTCATGATTTTTGCATATGGTGCATCGATGATCCAAGTGAATCGTCGTAGGCCTGGAGAGCCTTGAGTACTGGATGCTCATTTATTTACTTTTGAATGCATCACAAAAATCACATTTATTTTTATTGCATTATATTTACACTGTTCTATGTATTTTCCACGGGCAGGAGTCCCGTGATGACTCTCGCAGGGATAGATGCGAGCTTTTGCTTATGCTTTTGCATGATAAATTGCAAAGATTAATAATTGACTTTTAATAAAAAGATAATAAATAAGAACATTTAATATATGATCTGAGATCTCCTATCGAAAGAATGAGCATCCTAGAGATTCAGTTTTGGGAGACCACGAGGATATAAAAACTCTGTGTGCTTTATTAATTATCCTTGGATCCGATATTAAGGTTCTTTCTTCTGACCACGGTTTTAGGGAGAGTCCGTCACTTGACCTAGAGGTGGTGTGTTAGATAAAGTTGTTGTTTTGGTATATAAAGAAAGTGACACTATTGGATGTTGAGGTCCTTAGTGTCCTGACATTAGATGTGGAGGTCTAATGTTTTAAAGGTGATTCGGTTGGCTAAGTTTGGAACCTAGTAATAAAATGCAACTTGTATTCTAAGTTACCCTGGGAACCCTACTTGACCTCGAGAAATTTTATCTGTTTGGTGTATCCGCGAGCAACGATAATTAAAAAGAGGAGCTTAAATTGTGTGCATTTAATATGGACATGCATATGAAAGGAAACTACAATGAAAGATAATAATTCACTCATGCATTGTACTGAAGTCATGCATATTTCTGCTATGCATTAGATCATGGATGTTTACCTATTCCCTTAACTGTTAAATGTTGATGAATGCATAATAATTGTTTTCTATTGCATGCATGCTTAATTGAATTATGTATTTGTCATAATTGAATTCCTCTAAGTTGCATGAATTCTTATCTGTATTCTTTATTCTCATTTATTTTATTAGAGAAATTCGTACGCAAAATTTTTCGGATTTCTGACACCCTATTTCTGTGGTTTTTCGCAGCCGCAGGAGATCAGTGAAGCGACTAGCTTCTGGGAGAGCTACAAGTGTTACACTTTTGCTAGACAGTTAGCCTGACTCTGCTTTTCTTTACCTTTCATTTACTTTTAATTGTTATTGCACTCTGAATTTCTTTATGCGATCGTCTTGAGACTATCATTAATTATTAAATAAAAGTTTAGTTTGGTTTGGTATGGATGATAAATGTAAGGTCTCTTGTGGTTGGTTGTTTTATCCAACTGAGAGTGAAACTGTAAAGGCCCCGGGTCTTTGGGAATATTTCTGCAATGATTTAAAAAAAATCCGTGTTTTTAAGGGGTATGAGTTGGGGTCGTTACATTTGTGCTCTTTTATTGTCTCTTAGTTGGACTTATGTATATGCTTGTGCACTTTGTGTTTATGATCTTCTAATCCATAAAGGCCCTTGTTTTGTATTTTCGCATATTTCATTACAGTTTCTTCGTAATTATAGCTACTCTAACTTCTTGCAACTTGGGTCACATTCAAGGTTGTTAAAGGCGTCGAGGCGAGGCGAAGCGTTACAGCCTCGATGAAGCGAGGCGTAAGCATCAAGGCATTGAAGCGTAAGTATCAAAAAAATGAGTATTGCAAGATAAGAAAACATGTAACTATATAATAAACTAAAAAATAAGTAATTATGTATTTTACCAACAATGACCTATGAGAACATATAATTTTTTTTTTTATGTAAAAAAGGATCACATTCACACACAAACACGAAGTACATTCAAACACAGCATATAATTGTTTGGCCATTCTCTTGTGCATTATCAGAGTAACAGATTAACATTTAAAAAAATACAAGGCAATGACAGATAGCTTACATGAATAACAATCAAAGAGATTGTAGCATGAAATAGGCTGGGCTTAAGGCCTTGATGCATAATACTAGGGTTCTAGGGTTTCTCGGAGCCTGATTGCTGAAGGTATGCAATGGTGGCTGTCACCACATGAAAGACAGCAGCAGATTTACAGAAAGTTGCTAAGAATGGTACTAACATAGACTCATGCCGCTTTGCATTCAACTAGGACCATGAGAGTAACAGCAAGAATCTCTTTCTTAGAGCTAAACACTGAAACTTGACAATCAACGAGAAAAGTATGAGTTCACATGCATACACATACTTCATGCTTGAGTAGTATTGTGTTCCATGAGCTAGCTGGATGGTTAGTCACAGTATCATAACTAGGTGTCAGATTTGAAACCTATTGCACATCAAAAAGCCAGGGAAAAAAAACCTCAATAGCTTACTAAACTTGACAACACTAAATATATGATATATAAAAAATTTATGCAAAATAAAAGAAACAAACTTTAATAATATAAAGAACTTCAAACATGACAGCATCAACAAAACCTCTTGCAGACTTCTTGCATGAGAGAGAGAGAGAGAGACTTGCCGATAGCAGCAAATCTCTTGCAGATTAAGGCTCCAACATTTCTTAGATGACGGACTCTCCACGAAAACCTAAACCTAACAAGTGGAAGACGAAAAAGCAAAGGCAAATACAATCATTTCTAAGAAACTTTTTTAAGCCTTCTAATTTTATAATAATATTTTTATCGACTCAAATGGGTAACTATACATTTAATATAACCTGTCATGTATTAAATAACTTATAACCTGTTAAGTAATATATTATAACCTGCAACTTTTTAGCTGGCATAGAAGCTCACGCTTCTCGCCCTAAGGCGCATCTTGGAGCGAGGCGTGTGCCTCACCATTTAAAGCGTGGGTATCAACTACACTTGCGCCCCATCACTGTGCCTTGAGGCATGA
The DNA here is from genome assembly GCF_984573655.1 of Nuphar pumila. Classification (NCBI taxonomy): domain Eukaryota; kingdom Viridiplantae; phylum Streptophyta; class Magnoliopsida; order Nymphaeales; family Nymphaeaceae; genus Nuphar; species Nuphar pumila. The sequence continues at coordinate 28,947,330 of NC_143252.1, read as the reverse complement.
AGGCCAGACTTGTGCATGAGGCGTGCGCCTCACGCCTCGAAGCGTAGGTACTTAACAACATTGGTCACATTATTGGGAGATTGGGGCATAGCAATTTGTTTATGGTTATACCGAGGCCTCTTCTAGATCTTGGGCATGAAAATAGGCCCTTGACGTGCTTACTGTTAAAATACATGTAATTCATATATATATATATATGTAATTGTCTAAAATACCTGATAGGGGTATTTTAGTCATTTCACAAGTACCCGATAGGGGTACTTGTTATTCTTCTTTTATTTTCCCTTTTATTTTTTGTATTTTATATTTTTTGTTTTTATGTTTTTTGCTCACACAAAAGGGGCCCCACCATGGAGTCGATGGGGCCCCCAACGACTACATGGGGAGCCCCTAGGTGGCTCTCCTTTTAAGGCCTTATGGCCATCCCCCCTCTCATTCATTTTGTGTATATATAGGGGTGAACCCCTCTTGTATTCTTCACTCTTGAGAGCTCTCTCTCTTTTTCAATAAGAGACATTTATATTTTTATGTTGTGTTGTCTCTTGTGGGTTTGGGTGTTAGCCCTTTTGTTTGTTCATTAGTGAATGTTGCAAGTGCTTAATACACTCATAGTTTTTCCGCATATTTCATTACATGGTATCAGAGCCTTCTGTATGCTCTTCTTCTTAATATAGCTAGCTGAGTAGTTATATTATTGGTTTTTGTATCTTTGTTCTCTTGTGAGTGATTAAATGGAACGGGAACAAAAGATTGATCTCTCCTTCAAGCTCAATGGCTCCAACTACATGATGTGGGCCGCCGCTATGGAGAACAACCTCAAAGGTAAAAACTTTGGGGATATGTTATGGGCACCATTCCGGAACCACAACTCCAACTCACTAAGATGGATGGTGATCAAGAGAAAGCTCTTGAAGGAAATGCTCGCATGAAGGCCATTGAAGATCACCAATCTAAATTGGAAGATTGGGAAAGTAAGCATGCAAAGATTCTTGCTTGGTTCATGAACAATGTGGAGCTCAAAATTTGCGCCAACATTGCTAAGTTTCGGATGGCTAATGAAGCATGGTTCTTTATGAAAGGTATGTTTACTCAAAAAGACCTTGCTCGTCAATTATTTCTTAAAGAAAAAATCCGGACTATCAAGCAAGGAGAAATGAGTGTAAGAGACTACTATAGCACTCTTGGACCCTTATGGGATGCGTTATTTTTACTAGAACCAAAGTGGGTTTCTAGTGTGGATGTGGAACTAAGAAGAGAATAAATGGAAAAAGAACACTTTTTTCAATTTCTACACGGGCTTAGGCCCGAATATGAACAAGTTAGATCTTCCCTTCTTCATAGATCTAAGCCTCTTGCCTTGGAAGATGCCATAGCCGAAATATGTCAAGAAGAAACTCGTCTTGGCATGATTAAAGGAGGAGATGATGTTTTGGCCGTGTCTAAACCCGACAATCATGTGAAAACCTATAAGCCTCTACACTTTGGGAGGCAAAATAACTATAATGGCAACTATAGAAAAGCCATTTGCCATCATTGCCAAGAACCAGGTCACATAAGACCTAATTGCCCTAAGTTGAATGAAGCACCTAAAAACAAGGTTGCCTCCGTTGAAGAAACTACTCAAAAGAAGGAGGAAACTATCAAAGGGAAGGAGTCTTTTTCTCTTACCCAACTATCGGAAGCACTATAAATTCTACTCAAGATTCCATCAACCTCGGGTGCCGCCATAGCTTCTTTCTCTCCTCCAGGTATGTCTTCTTGGATCCTTGATTCTGGAGCTTCCTTTCATATGACTCCTCTTGAAAATGAGCTTTCCGATTTGTGTAATAATTCTAAAAACTCCTATGTTTCAACCACCGATGGTACATCTTTACAAGTAAAAAGTTTTGGAACCTTAATTTTTTCTAAAGATTTCTTTGTGCCAAACGTGAGAGTGGTACCTCAACTTAATTTAAATCTCCTCTCTGTTGCTTAAATATGTGATCATGGATGTGAAATCTCCTTCTCAACTAAGGATTGCTCTATACAGGATCTCCGGTCCGGGAAGCAGATCAGGCAAGGCCATAGGAGAGGCGATCTCTATTACATGAGCAACTTGAAACTTCCCACCAACTCTTTTTGTAACCATGTCCAAGATAAAAATATTGAAATTTGGCATCAAAGACTTGGACATCCAAGTTTCTCAAAAATGTACTCCTTTCCATTTGGAAAGAAATTTTGTAATGAGAAACATTTTGTTTGCAAGAGTTGTATTTTTGGCAAAATGAAATCCACCCCGTTTCCAAATCGAACCTTTGTATCCAAAAGACCTTTTGAGTTAGTCCATTCCGACGTTTGGGGTCCTTCCTCGGTCATGTTTAAAGGAGGATACTCCTATTACGTTACTTTCATTGATGACTACACTAGATATGTGTGGATCTACTTTCTCAATTTAAAATCCGAAGTCTTTGACTTCTTCAAGAAATTTCATATGATAGTCAAAAATCAATTTTCAAGTAATATCTCTACTCTTAGATCCGATTCAGGTGGAGAATATCTATCAAATGAACTTCAAAATTATTTAGAAATAAATGGAATTTGTTATCAAAGTTCGTGTCCTAGGACTCCTCAACAAAATGGTTTAGCCGAAAGAAAGCATAGACACATCATGGAAACCACTATGACACTCCTTATTTCCAAAGAAATTCCAAAGAGTTTTTGGGCCGAAGCGGCCTTAACCTCAACTTACTTGATAAATAGAATGATATCTTCATCCCTACAAAATACATCTCTATATGAAAAACTATTTGAAAGAACACCCGATTTCAATAGATTAAGAATTTTTGGGTGTAAATGTTTTGTCCTTACTCATAAAAGAGACAAATTATCTCCTAAAGATATTGAATGTGTTTTCTTAAGATATGGAGAAAATCAAAAGGGTTTTAGATGTTTTGACTTGAAAAATAACAAACTCTATGTATCCAAAGATGTAACCTTTTTGGAAAATGAAAATGGTTTTATGAAAACTAAAGATATTGACGAAAGTGAATATGCTTTCTTATTTGATCTTCTTTCCCAAGAAGATGAAACTTCTCAAGAAGAGGAAATCTCTAATGAGTCGTTGAATGACCTAGAGGATGTTCCTCTTGACAATATTGAAGATGAAAGTGATAGACCAATCCAAACCTATGTTAGGCGTGGTCAACAAGCTCAAATGAGCGCCTTAGAAAAATACTCTCAAGGGTCCAACATAGAAGAAACTTTTTTAAGGAGATCCAGCCGAATCTCCAATCCTCCTAATAGGTTTGTTTCCTATGAGTTCCTAACTCCAAGATATAAAGCATGTCTAATTGCATTACACTCATTTCATGAACCTTCACATTATAATGAAGCCAAAAACATTCCCCAATGGGTTGAAGCCATGGACTTAGAACTTAGTGCCCTTGAAAAGGCAAAAACTTGGGAAATAACTTCATTACCCACTGGAAAGAGATCGATTAGATGTAAATGGGTCTTCAAAATCAAAACTAAAAGTGATGGTTCATTAGAACGCTATAAAGCCCGATTAGTAGCAAAAGGATATGCTCAGGAATACGGTATAGATTATGAAGAAACTTTTGCACCCGTAGCCAGGATGACCAGTGTTAGGACTCTTATCGCCGTGACATCAGTAAAAAAATGGCCTATCTATCAACTAGATGTTAAGAATGCTTTCCTAAATGGCGAATTAAATGAAGAAGTTTATATGGATCCTCCACCAGGAGTGTGTATTGGTAAAGATAAAATTCTCAAACTTAAGAAGGCATTATTTGGTTTAAAACAAGCCCCAAAGGCTTGGCATGATAGATTTAGTAATGTAATGATAAGTTTGAATTTTCGTTCATGTTATACTGACACTGCTTTGTTTATGAAAAGTGCAGGGTCTTCAGTAGTTATTTTACTATTTTATGTTGATGATATGATCATCACTGGAAGTGATGAGCAAGGCATTAATGATATTAAAAAGGTTTTGAAAGAAAATTTTGACATGTCTGACCTTGGTTTCTTAAGATATTTTTTAGGGATTGAAGTAGCGTACTCTCCTCGAGGGTACATTCTCTCTCAGATGAAACTTGTTGCTGACATCTGTTCCAAATCTGGTATCTCCGATGATAAGAAGACAGAAACCCCAGAAGTCATCAATGCAAAATTAAGGTTGGAAGATGGAACACCTCTCGAGGATCCTACTCCCTACCGACAACTTGTTGGGTCTCTAACCTACTTATCCATCACTCGGCCAGACATAGCTCATGTCGTCCACGCTGTCAGTCAGTTTCAACATGCTCCTACAACCGTGCACATGAGTGCAGTCTTAAGGATCGTCAGATATATAAAAAACACCATAACTAAGGGAGTTTTTCTTTCCTCTGCCTCGTCACTTAATTTAATTGCTTATACTGATGCTGATTGGGGAGGAAATCCCAATGACCGAGTCTCAACTACGAGATTTTGTGTTTTCTTAGGTGACTCTATGATTTCTTGGAGATGCAAGAAGCAGCACAAAGTATCCTTGTCCTCAGCGAAAGCGGAATATCGTGCTATGGCCACTACAACCATGAAACTTGTGTGGCTAAGAAGTCTCCTCAGTGATATGGGCATTGTCATCTCTACTCCTTCGAAGATGTGTTGTGACAACAAAAGCACAATCTATATTGCAAGCAATCACACCTTCCATGAGCGTACTAAGCATATTGAGATAGACTGTCATTACGTACGTGATGAATACCTAAGAGGAACCATAGCACTACCTTACGTCACATCTGAGTACCAGTTGGCGGACTTCTTCACTAAGGCCCTTGCTGCTCCTCGTTTTTTGTTTCTCCTTAACAAGCTTTCGGTTATATCCCCGTAAAGCTTGAGGGAGGGTGTTAAAATACATGTAATTCATATATATATATATGTTTATATATATATATGTAATTGTCTAAAATACCCGATAGGGGTATTTTACTCATTTCACAATTACCCGATAGGGGTACTTGTTATTCTTCTTTTATTTTCCCTTTTATTTTTTGTATTTTATATTTTTTGTTTTTATGTTTTTTGCTCACACAAAAGGGGCCCCACCATGGAGTCGATGGGGCCCCCAACGGTCACATTTGTGACCGTTGGGGGCTCCCAACGACTACATGGGGAGCCCCTAGGTGGCTCTCCTTTTAAGGCCTTATGGCCATCCCCCCTCTTCTTCATTTTGTGTATATATAGGGGTGAACCCCTCTTGTATTCTTCACTCTTGAGAGCTCTCTCTCTTTTTCAATAAGAGACATTTATATTTTTATGTTGTGTTGTCTCTTGTGGGTTTGGGTGTTAGCCCTTTTGTTTGTTCATTAGTGAATGTTGCAAGTGCTTAATGCACTCTTAGTTTTTCCGCATATTTCATTACACTTACTGTTTTAATTCTCTTATTCCCTTCTAACGTCATGATGTGTTCAGTTAATTAAGTTGTTTTTATTTTAATTAGCTTGTTTCTTTTGATATTTGATATTCTTGAGGAGAGAAGCTGATCAGTTTTTGGATTCTCTCCGTTGCGTAGTTGAATGTGGGAAATTATCTTATTATTTGATATTTGATATTCTTTAGGAGAGAAGCTGATCAGATTTTGGATTCTCTCCGTTGCTTAGTTGAATGTGGGAAATTATCTTATTATTATCCTCACATGCTTCAAACTACTTTTAGAAAGGGGCTGCAGCCAAATGCAGTTGCTTCTTATAAATAATATGTTGTGTATATGTTGTGTAACTGGTTCTTCTTTGCAGGCTGTTGATTCACAATCCCAAAGAATTAATTTGTTGCAAGAGTTATTTGCTGATATAGCCTTAGAAATAGATCCCCGAGCTCAAGGTACATAATATCTGTCCTTGTGTGTGTGTGTGTGAGTTGCATGACCTGATATCAGTAACTCAATTTCTGGAGAGTGGACTCTTTTGGTGGAAACTTGTGGCTTTTTCTTTTCCTTGTCAGTAACATTATGGTTGTGTTCTTCATGTTTGAGTTTTTTCCCAATTATGAGATCTATTTTCGCACACAGGCCCTTGATTCTTTTGGCAGAAATTTGTTTCCTTTTCTTTTGATATAACTTGCATTCTGTAGTTATTCTAATTACCATGATCCAATTGAAAACAGACATACTTCTCGGCGGGGATGAAGATCAAATTACTTCAGCGGATAAAAGTGACAGATGCCTGTGCTTCTATGATGTCCTTGCTGAACATTATGCTAGCAATGTTGAAAATGGGAAGCCTGTCCTGGATTTGATTTTCCTACTGTGGAGCCAGTCATTTTCATCTCATATATTTGTGCTTCTTTTCCACAAGCGGGTATGCACAATTTTTCTATTACATCACTTGAAAAAGACATGATGATAACATAATGTGAATTCTGTTCAGTTTCATCCTGAAAACTAAAGAAATTTGCTTCGGTGAGTGTAAGTTTTGGTCACCAATCCTATTTGTGATAAGAAAGAGCAAAACTTTTCTTAGAAATCACATACTTTTTTATAGTATTGTTTCTTAATTGTACCTTCCCTGAAATATATGAGCGGATGAGGGACAAAATTGTTGGAATGAGATATGTGTGTGTCGGCTTTCTTTTCCCCCCCTTGTTCAGGAAATCTGTCAAAATATCACAAGTTCTCTCATATGGTTTAGGTTCCTATCGAAGGTCTGTCTCTGTTCTAACTTCTAAGAGCTGTTTTGTACTGAAGGTGCTGTGCTTAAGCCTAAGAATTGAGGTTGTAATACTGGGATGCATTTTGTTTTCATTGCATTATCACATTGTCTCCCATTCAGTTGGGATTTATTCTGCAATCACCAAGTGTATCCTATACATGAAGAGAACTTTGCTAGATATCTTACATGGTGCAGCTATGATGTAAATTTTGTTGCTGGGTTTCTTATGCAACCTGCATATGCTCAGGTGCCATTTATATTTTGTAGATCTTTGAATATGCAGGAACTGCATGAAAATACTTTGCCTAACTGATGATTGTAGAAGGCTTATATGAATACATGTAATTACTGTCTGATTTGCAATTTCTGTTTATTTATTTATTTATTTTCAAAGTGTCTCCTTTTTGCCCTCGTGTGTGCTTCGTTGCTATCATTTCTGTGGCTTGTCTCCTATCTTTACTTCAGCATACATATGCATTGTGATCTGCAGCTATTCGAAATTCCACCTGAAAGCTCTGAGGGGATGTTACGTTGTGGATCAGCTCTTGTTCAAGGTGCTAGCAATGTTTTCTGGTATGACTGCTGTCTGCAAATGTTCTTTTAATAGTTCAGCAAATGTTTTTCTGATTAAGAGCTGTGATTAAGATTTGTTTCTTAATGAATCTTGTATCAGAGCTTCATTATGGTTATGTGACTGGGGCTAAATTAGTGGCCACTTGTTGGCGCCATACCCCATTCTTCCATTGCCCCTAACTATTACCACCAGCAACTGCTATCTTCATTTTGAGGCACAAGTGGTTGGTTGCAAGCATAATATTGTTTGGAGAATAGAGGTGGTCCTGCTGGAGCTAATTTTGAATGATTTTAGTTGCAAATAACTTACCACAGATCCAGATTAGCATGCGAAGTTTGAGTTAGTTGTTGTATTTGTCACAGCAAACAAATATCAACAGTCTATTCAAATTATTCTGATATTTTGATTGCTAGCCTTAGTCCAATAAGATCATCATATTTATAACTATTGAGTGAGTGTTTATATGCCAACTGATTGTGATATTATTCCTAGTCATTTAATTCTTTTATTTGTTAATTTTTTTATGTATGTTTCATATTCTAAGTTCTTTTTTTGATGGAAATGCCAAAAACACAAAAACAAGATTCATACTTTCATTTTACATAAACAAAACAAAATAATCAAGTTTATGAACGTGGGTTTTTCATCATCTACTTCATGTGCTCTTTCCACAATGATCCACTGAATGTCTTGTTCATTCAAAATGCCTGTTTTTTCTTCAACCCATGCATTCAATACATCAAAATATTTCAAACTTATGAGGTCAAATTATTCTTTATGCCTCCTTGATGATAACTTTTTCATTTACCTAAAAGATATGAAAAAAATAAAATTAGTTGGGTTTTGTATGATATAAAAAAACTTTAAATAACCACATGAAAATGATAAATAAATTTTATAATTTTATATACCTCTTTCTCTACCGTAAGTTGTAGCGAACGTAAACGAGTTCATTTTGCCTTTTGAGCTCTAATCTATTTTTTTTCTTTTTGTATGGATTTGCTCAAAAAACACTCCAGTATCTCTTGCATCTACTTGCATTACACGTTTGGCTAAGAATGCGAATGACAAAAGCTCCAAAATTTGGATCATCACTTCCAAACTTTGTCCACCACGTCTGAACAAAACAAGAAATTGAAAAATCAACAAGACAATAACAAATACAATAATACAAAATATCATAACTAAATAACAATATGAAATTACAATTGAAATAGACAAAATAAATTACCTAGACGCATTGTGGCACAATTTTACATTCCTGCCTGTCTCTCCATATCATACAATGCATTATCATAATTTTTTATTTCTTTATGAATTTGATCTTGAATGCTATAATCAGGGTTCAACGTTTCAATGCAATCCAAAAGTCTTGTTGACTTTCTTGTCCATTTTAAACATAGGCTAGTATCTAAATGCAGGATTTAAATAATATGTTGCAACATGAAGATGTTGATAAAGTTGCCCAGTCCACTTATAATAAATGATGTTTCATATATGCATGTACATTTTTTTATTCTCATTCAAATTATCTTTAATGATCTCATTTGCCTTATCCATGGCCTCATAGAGATAACTCATAGCTGGCTTGTCTTCACTGTGAACTAATCGAAGCACCTTCACCAAAGGTATAATGATTTCTCAACAACATCACACATGAATACCTTAATTCACTTCTAATTACAATATCTATAATTTCTCTTCGCTTTCTTTGTGCATGAGGATATGCATTCCACTTATCTAACAAAAACATTTTTTTAGTGCAATTCTATTTTTTACTACACTTTGTGCGATTCTATTTTTTACTATACTTTGCACTATAAAATAATTCATAGCAAATCTAGTAATTTCACTACGAATAAACTCAACACCGGTAGTATACTTTCTCGTTGGGCTCAAAATTCATGCATGATTGTAAATAAATTTAGTAATTTCTTGACAACATTCATTTGTGTGCTTTATCTCATCCATTTTGTTGATATCTTCAAGCATGATATCTATGTAATGGTTATCACACGGGGTTCAAAAGAATGACCTATACTTTTTCACCAATTCTTTAGATGTTGCCGTATAATTTGTTTTATTATCAGTAATAAATTAAACAATATTTTGGGGTTTAACCTCTTCCACAACATCATCAAATACTCTAAGTCTGTCGTGGGCGTATTAGACATATCAATTGGCTTAAAAAAACATAGTTTCTTTGGAGAAATAGACAAAAAAATTTATCAAGGTCCTTGACTTTTTGTCTGTCTACTCATCTGCTATGATGCTACACCCAGTTTATCTCCATGATTGCCTTATTATAATATGCCTTCACATCATTCACATTAGTATATAAAATTTATCTTCTCAAATCATGATAAGAAGACATTTTATATCCAGCCCCAATACTGGTTATAACATCTACCATATCTTGAAAATAAGGAATTTGTCGCATTGAAAGGAATACAAGCATCATCAAACCATCTCCCAACCGCAACATTCGCCTACTCGACTAAATATAGAGTCATAGCAGTGTGAATGTCAGGTTGCGCTTTGGGGGTCTTAGGAGGAAAAAATCTCCTAATAGAGCATCTAGCTCTACCTTTTCTCGAAGAAATCCTTCTTTCTCTTCTTTTTGTGCCTACAACACTACTATTACTAGCACCAGGCACACCTTTCCCCATCGCTGTAGAGCTTCCTACTTTTGATGTTATGCTAGGGGCTGTAGGATCAGAAATAGAGAGCTCAGCTTCGTCTTCTTAGGGTTGCCTATACCTCATTTCTGCCTCACTCATCTCTTTTTCTTGTATTTTTTCTCTCAGACTAGTGAGTAATTACAGGCATTGCCATTTTACGATGTTCGGCAAATCCATGGACATGCAGGCAACAACGTTGCGACGTGTTCTAGCTAAATGATGCTTCAACCGAGGAATACCACCCGAAAAAATATGATGGCAATAGTTGCACTCGATATTCACTCACTATTTGAGTGCTCTATTGCCATGCCGAATCATTTGATGCCATCTTCCCCCAAAACAATTCAATGGGAAGCAAATAATACGAAAATGTTACCTTAGCCCACTCCAGAGTTACCAAAAGTTTCTTAGATAGGTGGGAAGCTCGCTTCGGAAACTAGATACTCCTCGCTAACTTGCTGAGAATCTCGATTCTCTCACGTTTCTCCTATGCTTTTTACACACTTCATCTATTCTTCTTATATGTTCTTTCACTCTACTTTTCATATTTTTTAGAATTTTCCTCTCTCACTCACTTCAATGTGCTTTCTCTAAATTGGCAGTCAATATTTTTATATTTTGTTAAAAATTTAATTTTTATACTAAAAAATCATGAAATTTAAGAATAGTCACTTTTAATTTAGTTTTTATTTGCATTTCATTTTGATTCGCTTTAATCCTCGCTTCCCACTTCCTATATATTTTAAAATGCATTGCTTCTCACTTCTGCTTCGCGTAACGTTTTCCGCTTTCGCTTCTTAGTCTGACAACCTTGGCCCACTCCCTTGAATGAAAAAGGATGGAAATGTACTCTTACGTGAGAAATCCGCAAAAGCCCTCTCCCTTGCGCACAAATTAACACCAAAATCGCTCTTACGCCTCTTAGGGTGCATGGGTTCTCCTCTAAAGGCCTCTATACAAATGAGAGAATCAACTCTCAAGAGGTCTTTAAAATCCAAAATAAAAAAATTAACTTTTGGCCTTTTAAGTGATACGAATGTGTATCGTATCGATTTAGGCCATAGTTATGATACGTATCGTATAATATTGCGGGATGTGTATCGTATAACACCACACAATGTGTATTGTACGATGTGCATCATACAATATCGTACAACATTGGCTGAGGTTATGGATAAGTCAGTTTTATGGCACCGGAGACTAGGTCATATTTCTAGTTCTAGATTACAACATTTGGTATTTGTTGGGAGTTTGGGTGAGCCAAAGTTATTTGTGTCAAAGCATGTTCAGAAATGTGAAAGTTGTGCACGAGAGACTAGGTCATATTTCTAGTACTAGGTTGCAACATTTGGTATTTGTTGGGAGTTTGGGTGAGCCAAACTTATTTGTGTCAAGGCATGTTCAGAAATGTGAAAGTTGTAGGCTGACGAAGGGTCATGCTTTGCCATTTGAGACTAGCGACAGGGAAACTGAGTGTCTATTCGATCTTGTTCATTCAGATGTGTGGGGTCTCTCACCAGTCTTGTCCAAAGGAGATTCTTCGTATTTTGTCACATTTATTGATGATTGTACAAGATATACTTGGGTATATTTCATGAAAAGTAGGATTGAACTTTTTGAGATCTTTAAGAATTTGTGTGCTATGATTCAAACTCAATTTGCAGCTAAAATTAAGACCCTTAGAACTGATTCTGGTGGTGAATATGTCAGTTATGTGTTTGAGAGGTTCTTACAACAAAGATTATAAATCATGAAAAATCTTATCCTTATACTCATGAACAAAATGGAGTCGTTGAAAGGAAGAATAGGCATATTTTGAAGACAACTATAACTCCTCTTTGGTGGATGTGTGCCGAAAATATATTGGGCTGATGTTGTGTGTATGGCTATCTATCAGATAGAACATACACCTTTGAGTCTTGTATATCTCCTTTTTAAAAAATGTATAGAATTGTTCTGAACTATAAAATGATGAAAGTGTTTGGATGTATCTTTTTTGTGCTTTTGCTTGATAGATATATAGATAAACTGTCTCCCAAAACTGTTGTGTTGATTCTTGGGTTTTTGAATGGGCAAAAAGGCTAAAAGTGCTATGGTTCAATTGAAAGAAAAGTTTGGATATTTAGAAATGTTGTCTTCCATGAAAATATCAGATTAAGGATAAAGTGGGAGAGGAGACTGATTTGTCCTTCTTGGTGTCATTTCTGATAAAGACGGAATTGATGGGCAAATGAAGGTTCATGGGGAGCAAGAGGGAGTTGATGGGCTAATGGAGGTTTAGGGGGAGCAAGAGAGAGTTAATGGGCATATGGAGGTTCAGGGAGAGCAAATTTCCTTAGGAGGCCATAGGCTTGGACAAATCTATTCAAAACGACTTGAAAATATTATTGAGATACCTTTTCTTGGATCAAATGGAGGTTGAGGAGGTAGGAAGCATAGAGGCCAATTTTGATCTAATTCCTTCTTTAGCTGATCATGAGCATCAAAGTTTGGAGTCATCTTCTGCATTTTCTTCACCCTCTCCTTAGGTATGTCGAAGCTCTAGAGTATCTATTTCTCCCTCTCGCTTTGTGTCTTATGAGTGTTTCTCCCCTAGACATCATGCATTCTTAGCATTGATTCACTCTTATGTTGAGCCTAAGTCTTATGCAGTAAAGACAAGTGGTAACATGCAATGGCCGAGAAAATAAATGTTCTGAAGAGAATGCATGCATGGGATCTTGTAAAGCCTCTACCAGGGAAAAATGTAGTGGGGAACAAATGAGTTTCAAGATCAAGACTAAGGCAGATGGGTTAATTGAAAGATATAAGAAAAGATTAGTGACAAAGGGCTACAACTGGTAGGTTGAAATTGATTTTATAGAAACCTTTGCACCTGTGGCTCACATGACTACTATATGAACCTTGTTTGCAGTAGCTGCAGTGGAACAATAGAACCTATGGCAATTAGATATGAATAATGCCTTCTTAAACAATGATCTGGATGATGAGGTATATATGCAGTTGCCATAAGGATATTCAGATCCTAAGGGCAGCTTTTGCAGGTTGAAGAGGGCTCTGTATAGATTTAAAAAAGCTCTTCGATCCTGGTTCAAAAAATTTAGTATTGCTGTCAGATCTCTTAGTTTCGAGCAAAGTTACCATGATCCAACCTTGTTTGTGACATCTTCTTATCAAGGGAAGTGCATATTACTCCTGTATGTTGATGATATGATCATTACAGGAGTTGATTTGAAGAAGGTAGATGATACCAAGAAGAAGTTAGCCTACATTTTTGAGATGAAGGACCTGGAAATTTGAAATAGTTTTTTGGCTTAGAGATTGCATACTCAAAGAGATGACTTTACTTGTCCCGGCATAAATATGTAATTGATTTGGTTAAGGCAAAATTAATGGATGACTCAAAACAGGTTAGTTCTCCTATGGAAGCTAATGTCAAGCTGAGAGCTTTAGATGAGGTAGTTAGATGATCCTGTTAAATTGTAATCCATTATCATTGTAATGCTCATATATATATTTTATATATATATATATACATATATAAAGAAAGATACATATACATATATATAAAATATATATGTATATGTATCTATCTAATATATATATATATATATATATATATATATATATATATATATATATATATAGCAGCCGTAGGGGTATTTTGGTCTTTTTCATTTTTGCACATATTCCATTTGGAATGTGCATGTAATTTCCTTTTTTATTTTTTACTATTTTTTTTTATTTTTATTCTTTTTGGATTGCCTTGGGAGGGACCTAATATGATCATTGGGCCCCTCCAAGGCCCCCTTCTTGTGTTATAAATAGGGGTCTTCTCCCCTTTGTAAAGCATTCCTTTTAGAGCTTATGCTCTCCAATTTCTTCAATACAAGTTTCTTATTTTTTATGCTTGTGTGCATTTGTGAGATTTTGTGGATTGTGCCTTTGTGCACAAGTGTTCTAAAGAGTTCTTATTGTGCGTGTGTGCACATGCGTATCATCAAGAATATTAAGGTCTTGATCATAGTATCTTGTTGAAGATACTTTTACATGGTATCAGAGCAAGGTTTGAGAAAAAAAAGATCATGCATTCTCCACATTCTTAAGTCACCTCGAAAAATGTGCCTTCAAGATATTGGAGATTGGAGTGGATCATTTCTTTCAGTCAATATTTTGGAAGTCTTCTTTGTCAAGAAAGACTTAAAAATCTATTGAGGCACGTGCTCCTTATTTCTATTATCTCTAATGGGCGAAAAAGACTCCCACTTCTCCCTCGGGTTTAAACTCAATGGTTTAAACTATCATGTTTGGGCCGGTAATATGGAAGCCCATATTAAAGGAAAGGGGCTTTGGGGTTATGTTCCAGGTTCGATACCGGAACCCGAACCAAAAATTACTATTATGGAAAAAGGAGATATAAAGATTCTTGAAGAAGAAGAAAGGTAAAGAGCTCTTGAAGATTATTCAAAGAAACATGACGAATGAGAAATGAAAAACTTCAAGATCTTATCATGTTTTTTCTCATCCATTGAAACTAAGATCAATGCGATCATCAAATTCAAGAAAGCTTCTGAAGCTTCGCTATATCTTGAAAAAATGTATACTTCAAGAGATTTATCACACAAATACTACCTTCAAAAGAGGGCTTTGACCTTACAACAAAATGAGATGACTATTCGGGAATACTTTGCCGAATTGTCTTCTATTTGGGACGAGCTTGCTATGCTTGAACCCAAATGGAGTGGTGAAGCTACCGAGTTTAGACACAAACAACTTGAGGAAGATCATTTTTTAAACTTCTTAAATGGTCTTAGAATCGAATTTGAACAAATTCGGTCTTCTCTTCCTTCTTCTTTCACATCTCCCGCCATTGAAGATGTTATTACCAAGTTGAGTGGGGGAGGAAATCCGTATGGGCATTAGTAAAAGCAATCTTTGTATCCTTGTTACCTCCTCTACTCAAGAAGAAAGTGAAGGAGTGAATGTCGTTTCAAGACCGGGCAACCGTGTGAAGACTTACAAACCTCCTCACTTTAAGAATCAAAATCAAGGAGGAAGTTGGCAAAATGGAAAGAGAGACTATAGCAAATTAACTTGTCATTTTTGTAAAGAACCGGGGCATATCAAACCAATTTGCCCAAAATGGAAGAAATTGCTTACAATGGCCACCACCTCTCAACCGGAAGAACAACCATCCTCTTCAAATGGGTCTCTCTCTCTACAACAAATTGTGGAAGCTCTTCAACCTATTCTCAAGGGAGGAATTTCCGGAGCCACTATGACAACCTCTTCCCCACCCTGTAAGACATCTTGGTTCCTAGATTCCGGGGCATCATTTCATATGACCCCAAGTGCTTGTTCTCTTTTCGAATATTCTAAAAACTCTTTTTCATCTTTTGTCTCAACGGCGGATGGAACATCCCTTGAAATTAAAGGAATAGGCAATTTTGAAAAACAAGATTTTTTTATTCCAAAAATTAGATTCATACCAAAACTAAATTTAAATTTACTTTTCGTTTCTCAACTCTCGGATCATGGTTGTGATATAAAATTCTCTTCTAATAAATGTTGGATACAGGGTCGCTGGTCCGGGAGGTTGATTGGGAAAGGCTCTAGGAAAGGAGATCTCTACTATGTCGATTTTTTCAAGTTCCCAATAATCAATTTTGTAATGTTCAAAATAAAGATATTCATGTATGGCATAAGAGAGTTGGACATCCTAATATTGTTAAAATTTCATATTTACCTTTTGTTAAACATCTTTGTAAAGGAGATTTTGCATGTAATGAATGTATTCTTGGGAAAATGAAAAGTTTACCCTTTTATTAGAGATCTATGTTTACAAAAAAACCTTTTGAAATCGTTCATTCCGATGTATGGGGTCCGGCTCCTGTGATATCTAAAGGAGGATTCTCATATTATGTGATTTTTGTTGATGATTACACTAGGTATTGTTGGATATACTTTCTCAAACATAAGCATGAAGTTTTTTCGACTTTCAAAACTTTTCATATGATCTTAAATCAATTCAATGGGAACTTAAAAATCCTTAGATCCGACTCTGGAGAAGAATACCTATCAAATGAATTCAAAAGTTATCTTGAAAATTATGGTATTCTCCGTACAAAAATCTTGTCCAAAAAACCCTCAACAGAATGAACTAGTCGAATGAAAGCATATGCATATTATTGAAACAACTCAAACTTTGCTTATTTCGCAAAACATTCCAAAAAACCTCTGGGCTAAGGCAACCATCTCATAAATAGACTTTCATCAAAAAATTTAAACAAAATTTTCTCTTTTGAAAAATTATACGAGAAGGAACCTGACTACAACGGGTTAAGGGTGTAAGGGTGTTTGGATGTAAATGTTTTGTTCTTACGGATAAAAATGATAAGCTTTCCCCAAAGGCCATTCCTTGCGCCTTTCTTGGTTATTCGGAAACTCAAAAGGGTTTTCAGTGTTATGATGTCAAAAATGACAAATTGTATGTCTTCAGAAATGTGAGTTTTTTGAAAAATCTTAGTGGTTTCGAAAGCCTTGTATCTCATGATGAGAATATGGATTATTCCTTTCTATTTGAAATGTTAGTTAAAGATGATGATACGAGTAATGATGAGTCAACTCCGAGCATAAAATCAATTTTGAAGGATAAATTTGAAATGTCTGATTTGAGATTCCTAACTTATTTTTTGGGTATTGAAGTAGTATACTCTCATAGAGGGTATTTTTTATCTCAAACTAAGCTTGCCTCTGAGATTATTGACAGGTCAGGTATTACCGATGACAAGGTTTGTGAAACTCCTGTTATAGTGGGAGCTAAAATGAAGATTGATAATGATATTCCTCTCTCTGATCCCACCCCATACCAACAGCTTGTGGGATCATTGATGTATCTGAGTATTACTAGATCAGATATTTCTCATGCAGTTCATACTGCAGGTCAGTTCCAACATGCACCAACATCAATTCACATGAGTGTCATCTTGTGGATTGTAAGATACATAAAGGGTACACTAAACAAGGGAGTATTTTTATCCTCCTCTTCTGAATTAAAATTAATTGCTTATACTGACTCTGACTGAGGAGGTGACTCAAATAACTGTCACTCCACCACTGATTTTTGTGTATTTTTAGGAGACTCGTTGATCTCATGGAGATGTAAGAAGCAACAAAAAATGTCTTTATCATTTACTGAAGCTGAATATCGAGCCATGACAACTACTACCATGGAAACTGAAGTTGAATATCGAGTCACGACAACTACTACCATGGAAACTATATGGATTCATCAACTATTAGAAGATTTGGGGATCAATGTTGAAGGGCCCACCAAGCTATGTTGTGATAATAAGAGTGCAATTTATATTGCCAAAAATCATACATTTCATGAGCGGACTAAACACATTGAGATGGACTGTCACTATGTTCGAGAAACATATCTCAAAGGAGTCATAGATCTTCTTTACGTAACTTCAGAATATCAGTTGACAGATTTCTTTACCACAACTCTGTGTTCTCTGCGATTCAACTTTCTTCTTGGCAAATTCAGTCATCATGTCCTAAGTTTGAGGGGGGGTGTTAAATTGTAATTCATTATCATTGTAATGCTCATATATATATATTATATAAAGAAAGATACATATACATATATATAAAATATATATGTATCTATCTAATTATATATATATATAGCAGTCATAGGGGTATTTTAGTCTTTTTCATTTTTGCACATATTCCATTTGGAATGTGCATGTAATTTCCTTTTTTATTTTTTACTTTTTCTTTTTTATTTTTTCCTTTTATTCTTTTTGGATTGCCTTGGGAGGGACCCAATATGATCTGTAGGCCCCTCCAATGATCACATTGGGCCCCCTCCAAGGCCCCCTTCTTGTGTTATAAATAGGTGTCTTCTCCCCTTTGTAAAGCATTCCTTTTAGAGCTTATGCTCTCCAATTTCTTCAATACAAGTTCCTTATTTTTTAATGCTTGTGTGCATTTGTGAGATTTTGTGGATTGTGCCTTTGTGCACAAGTGTTCTAAAGAGTTCTTATTGCGTGTGTGTGTGTGCACGTGCCTATCATCAAGAATATTAAGGTCTTGATCATAGTATCTTGTTGAAGATACTTTTACAGATCCAATGGTGTATAGGCAGTTAGTCGGGAGTTAGATATATTTGACTATATGCAGACCATATATCACTTACGCTTTTCATGTGGTCAGTTAGTTTATGAGCTAACCCAGGATGGTTCATCTTGTTGCGGTACTCCAGATTGTCAGATATGTGAGGGATACCATGCACTATAGGATGTTCTTTTCATCGCCCTCTTCCACAAATGTGAGTCTTTTGTGATGCTGATTTTGGAGGTTCTTAGGATAGTCTCTACATTACTGACTTTTGTATATTTCTTGGAAGCTCCCTAATTTCATAGAAAATTAAGAATCAACAAAGAGTTGCCTTATCTACAACTGAAGCTGAATACAGAGAAATGACACGGAGAAATGACCCAAGTTACAACTGAGATTATTTGGATAAGGTGGCTATTGGGAGAACTGGGAGTTCCTATCGAATGTCGGACCTCCTTATATTGTGACAATATGAGTGTTATTCATATTGCAAAGAATCCAGAATTTCATGAAAGGACTAAACATTGAAATAGATTGTCACTTTACATGGACGGCCTATGAAGATGGAGTCATTTCTCTTGAGCATGTAGGCTCTAAGGATCATATTGCAGACATGTTTACCAAGTGTCTTGCTCCGTTGCACTTTAGCACATTCCTTTCTAAACTTGGGATGATTCCTCTTGCATCATCTCAAGTTTGAGGGGGAAGTGTTGAGTCTTATGTACAATGTGTATTACATTTTGTGCACTACCCCCTTTATGTATTTATGTGTGCATTACATTATTTACAAGGGTATTCTTGTACTTCTAGTAGTGTAGAGTCAATTGTTTTTGTCTTGTAGTGGGATAGGAGGGATGTCCTCTATATATGGTTGTATTCTTTCTTTTCTTTCTCAATGAAGTTTCTCTTCCCATCTTCTTCTTTGCTATCTTTCTCATGGTTGAAACTCTATTGCTTTGATCATGTGAAGTGGGGGCAAAGCAATTGACTGTATAAATCTAGATCACTAGTCCTTATACTTCCTATTTGTTTTAACAGTAGTTTCCCGTTAATTCATGCATTCCTTATTTCATTGTCCCTTTATCTATGATGTAACTGTTTTCTTGAATTATGGGTACATTACCAATTGTGTTTTGCAGGATCGATGTTCAAACAAATACAAGGCGTTTTTTGTCTTTGCTTAAGGTAAGTGTGCAAATAAAGTGTTGTAATCCCCATAGATGTAAGGAAACTTTGAGAGCTGGTAGTTGGGGTAGGGATTGGGGATTTGGTGAAGCACCCCTGGCAATGATTGTTTGGGACAAAGGTGTTGAGGTGCATTTGAGGAGTTGTGGTAGTTACAGTGTTTTGTATTTGTTCTAAGAAATGGAGTCGGCAAGTACCACCACCTAGAGAAAGTATTTGCCAATTCCAGGAATTGAGGGCTCTCTTTTCCAATTCCTCAAATTTCCTGGGATACCCAGCTTCCAAACAAAAGCCTAAGAAGAAGTGAAATGTACTTGTTTCCTCGAGTGCTTGTCATGTTTGGTGTTAATTGCAGCATGAGTCACATATGAAACTTTGTCTGATATTTATTAGCTACATGCTGATGTACTGATTTTGAATTTTTCAGTACCTGCTTGAGGATGTAGTATTGGTCCCACTGCAGTTAGAAAAAATCCCTTTGCATGTAGGCTTTCAGATGGTCCATTCAGCCTCTGATATCTTGTTCATAATTCAAAGGGGATGCATTTTCCTTCAATTTATTCCTTGGCATTCTTTTTCTTTTCATTCTTCATCCTTAACATGCTTATACAATCTTTTCAGGCATGGCGAGACCTGTTTCTTCTACTTTCAAGGTTTCTCTTCTTTTACAGCTTTGGTGAGTCCGACTTGGTTTCATTAGATGATCAGATCTCCTAAGTTATCACATTGTAATATTGAATTTTCTCATCTCTCATGCAGTTGATAAATTAGGAACATTCCTAAACCACTTTCCTGTATTTCCAAATGCATTTTTAGTTGGTGGACCAGCAGATCTGTTTGTCATTGAGCTAACTGATCAGGTGGGTCCTTTTACATTAGAATGGGTCGAGTTTTCTGTGATTCCATTTTTGTTAAATTGAATGTTTTATTTGTATTTGGTTTTATCTCCTGTATACAGGTTCAGAAATTGAAAGTGGAGCCTGTGTTATTACACTACCTGTATCATATGAGAGCCCTACAGGGTATTTCACCTTTTCCTTCTAAGAATTAGTTTCCATGTGATAATACATGCTTTGATGCCTTGGAAGTCTTATACTTTCCGACAATATTTTGGAGTGTGTGATGAGCATGCCATCAAAATTTTAAACATCAGTGCCCTCCAAATTTTTGTAGGCTTGGAGCTAAGGATGACCACGAGTACCAGGATGAAATCATGCCTTTATAGTTTTACATCTCCTGGAGGTCCTATGTATCCAACAAGAGCTGTTCGTCATGCAGCCTGGGAGACCTTGGATTTACTATTCCCTGTAAGTCTTTTATAACCATGCATTGCTTGACCTTGAGCAATGGAAAATCTTGCAATGTGTGATTGACAAGGCTTCGTTGGTTGGAAATTATTCTTTTGTGGGTGGTTTCTTTATTCACTGCTGGTCGTTGTCCATCACATTCCTTTTAGTACTCTTTACAAAATTATGCTCCCATTACGCTGGGAAATAAAATGAGAAGGAAATGACTACTAGTCTCTCAAAAGAGTGTTTTGTTAGTTGAATTCATTGTGGGAAAACTGATATTTAGGCTGTTTGGAAGCCCCCCAAATTGGAGGTGTGTTGCAGTTTCCCCGAGTGCTCCCATGCTCTCTGCTGTTTGTGGGCAGTGTTGCTAAAACATTGGGAATGGAGTGGGCTGGCCCGGCACCACCACATTAACACCATTCACAAGATGATTTTGGCAACACTCCATCCTCAAAACATTGGGACTTGGTGTTTCCATCACCTCTTACGAGTTGTTCGGCAGAAAAGAGTTTTTGAGTGAGGTGAACTTGGGATCTCAATGAAAGGCTCTCCAACTGAGTCTTAGACTCAAAATTTTGTTGTTTTGATGATGTTAACCCAAAAGAAAATTTTAAGGTATGGAGTCGGGCACGCAAGGAGACATGCTAATCAAATGTCCATTGTATTTGTTTTCCTTTCAAAGCTGACTTCTTTATCTTGATACAACAAATATGAATCGATTGTTTCCATAGTAACAAATATCAGCCACTTTTTGGGGATCTCGTGATTTTGTGGTAAGACTTTTCAAATACCGATATAAAAAAGGTGATTTTCAAAATAGACTTATTTTAAAAAATATTAATGTTTGTATTGTGATCACATTGTTAATGTGATCTTTATATTTTATATATTTTAGATGTTCTTTCTTATATATTTTTAAAATTTAAATATACTGATATTTCCCAAGTAAAATAAAATTGTTAAATTTATCTGTGATTTTCCTTTGACTAGAAAATACTGATAATGAGATGTGTGACTACTACTGCATGAGTCACTGAATGTGTTGAATTCCGGAAGCACTTGAATGAAAAGAATCCACCATGCTCATGCCCTTTGCTTACTCTGTGACCATGCACTTCATAGTTGGAAATCACTCCTGCATGTATAACTGCCATTTCATAGTCAGTTTTACCCGGTTGTGTTCTGCAGGTAGGACGCTATCCTCGCCTTCTGATAAGCCTATTTTTTCGGCTGTTGTATCCATGCTATTGGCCTTCATCAATCTGGCATTTTATCGTTTCCTGTCTCAAAGTGATTGTATGCACAATTCAGGGTTTTATTTTTGCTGCCTTGGAGATATTGAGGAAACCAAAGACTAAATGATATCTCCCTGAATGTATCTGAAGCGAATATGACTGGCATGAAATTTGTAATGTGCATGGTGATCACAATGTGTTTCCAAATCCTTTTGTTATGTATATCTAAGTCATGCTTTTCTGCAATACTACACAAGTTCATATTCACAACGTTTTTGTTTTAGTTCCACTAGTTATCTCAACATATAATTGGTCTAAATCGAGCTTAAAAGGCCACAACGATTGGTTCTCGGATTCCGGGGTGCTGGGGAGGGGTCGACTGCAGACAGGCTTGGCTTTCTGCCTTTTGCAAGAAGTAGCCACACCATCGTTGGTCTGTCTTGCTCAATTAAAGCATGGATTAAATACGGATCATATTATCTTTTGATATTTTATTGCAGGATCAAAGTATTGCATTGCAAAACATTGTCTAAATAATTCAATCCAAATCAAGTTTTTACGTTAACTTTAGATCAATTGAAAAAGAACTGCAGTAATTGAAAAAGTTACCTGAAACTCTAGTTTCCTCTTTGTTTCTCAAATTCATTCCCTTTTGCTTCTTTAGTGTCTCCGACTCACTTTTCACTTCTCATTCACCCCTTGTCTTCATATGTTTTTTTATATCAAAAGTTCATAAATTGTACAAAAAAAATGATGTTTTTCTTGAAATGCCTTGCAAATTTTGAAATCCACTCATGTTCAAATTTGTAAGTGTTCAGCTTTAAAAGAACCATTATAACCTTTGCCTAATGAATTTTTTAAAATTTGTGTGATATATTGGTGCAGTTATCGGCTATCACAAACACAAATGTAGGTTCACCTTTTTTTTATGAACTTCACTCTCAACGCTCATATATGTAATATTTTATGATCATCCTATCAAAAGAAGGTCCAAAATCTACAACCAATGATGATCCACATTCTTTCTCTAATGATCATGTTTTTAATCAATCGGAATTTACATAGATTTTTATCATTCACATGTTTTGATTATGAATTTTTGATGCATTTTTTGAAAGCGCTAAAAATCATTGACCGACAATACTTTGCATTGTAAAGTTTTAAATGCATTGTGAGCCATCAAATTTTCATGTATATATATATAGCCACAATAAATTAAATATTGATATTCACATCATTTGTTTATTTATTATTTAACTTACCACAAAAAAGCACAAATAAATCAAACATCAGCCATATTTGTAGTGAGCAGCTTCACAACATGGAAAGAATCCTACAAAGGCCAGAAGTAAAAAAGCATGCATGGTGCTTTCGCAGCCACATTTTTCTTTGGTGAGGCACACTGGAGGAAATCCTCCCATGGCTATCTAACTGAGGCCCCCCAACTAAAATAGTGCAGTACCACAGAACCAACCATGACAGTGATCTTGAACACTTATTACTAATCTGACAGTTCTAGTTCATGGGGCAAAAAACCCAAGATCATGCAGAACTTCCAACGATCAGATTGATCATAAAAACTAAAATACAGAGAAAGCCTACTGCTTTCTGAAAATTTACATCAGCCTCCAAAATGCAAATCAAAACTACATTATCAGAACAGACGGCAGAGAATAAGGACAAAATGGATGATTACCTTCAATGTGATCATCCACCGGTTACACAAGAAGATGGTGTTCCTTCTTCACTCCTCGGCAGCCACATATTTTTCTTTGGTCAGGCACACTGGAGGATACCCTCCCATGGCTATCTAACTGAGACCCCCAACTAAAACAGTGCAGTACCACAGAACCAACCATGACAATGATCTTGAACACTTATTACTAATCTAACAGTTCTAGTTCATGGGGCAAAAAACCCAAGATCATGCAGAACTTCCAACGATCAGACTGATCATAAAAACTAAAATACAGAGAAGCCTACTGCTTTCTGCAAATTTACATCAGCCTCCAAAATGCAAATCAAAACTATGTGATTCTATAGCTACATTATCAGAACAGACGGCAGAGAATAAGGACAAAATGGATGATTACCTTCAACGTGATCATCCACTGCTTACACAAGAAGATGGTGTTCCTTCTTTGCTCCTCAGCATGCCTTGGATCAGTAAGCTGCCATATAAAAGGACAGCTCCACCGGTCGTGCATCTGCCTTTTACCACCACACTACTTTTAGAAAGGGGTCCAGCCGTCAAGGAATATGTGGAGACTTCAACTTAGTGCTCCATGCTCAAGAAAGCAAAAGAAAATAAAAGACAAATCAAACTTAACAGCCTGATCCCAGCACTCAAACTGCCCATTACTAGCCTTAATACCATGTCAAGCAATGGACTGAACGGCAACAACAAATCCAAGCCCCATTGTCCAGTAACAAGGCCCTGTAGATGCCCCCTAAAAAAACTGTAGAATGGTGGTAAAAATACATAATATTCAGATGAGTATCTTCAAGCAAGCCATAGGGCATGAGAGACAGCAAGAGATGTTTTAATTTATCTCCATTGACTCTGCATGGTATTTATCCAGGTCTGCGTCAAGGTCTTCAGCAGAAATACGTTCACCACGTCCTTTGCCCCTTCCTCGCCCTCTACCCCATCCACGGGCCCCACCACCACCTCGGGGACGAGCTGCAGCAGCAGCTCCTCTTCCTTGGTTGCTGTTAGATCATGAACACCAATAATCAGAACACTTGAAAGCCTCTAATTGCACAAGTTAAGAAGATTCAAAGGATTCTTAACAACACAGAACGACTAACAAAGATAAGCACCAATATGTTGGCAAAGTGTTCACACAAGAACAACGCTGCCTTTGCACAAAGCTGCATGTACATTACCAGGTGGATGAATACAGGTAAGTCAAGTACGTTCTTAAAGTCGGCTCTCATACAAATACACCCTCTTTTTCAATTATAATGCTCAAATGCACATACATACCTTTAAACCAAACTTAGAAAACTATATGACCCTACACCAAAACGAATTTCATGACATCTTTGAAGCATATCAAAACTAGCACCAGATTACCCACTTCAAATTTTATTAGGTGTAAGATGATTTTTAGATAAATAAATATAAAAATATGGCAAAACCAAGTAAGACTCGGTTGAGACAGTGTGTGACTTCCCCAATCACAATAGTGAAGCCAAGTCAACTATTGACTTGGCTGAGTCACAGTTTAACGTGGTTTTGCTGATTATATGAATATAAATATAAACATAAATAAATATATATATGCTAAATTTGATAAATTTTAGTTTCTCGTAAATTATGATATTATTAATTGATAGTTGAAGTTTAATGCATGTTTTTGTTGCTTTTTTGTTTTGAGTATTAATCTTGATAGTCATACTCTATGTTAAGAAATATACAGTTACACAGCTTATTTGTAGCTTAGCATGATGTTATTTAATTTATTTCTTGCTTTTACGAGTAATCACATCAATCTGTAGCTTTTTTGCTATAATAGTGCACTATTCTTACATAAATTTAAAAAATTAACAAAACCTCGCCAACACTGAGTTGACCCATCTGAGTCATGTCAACTTTGGATGGGTTGATTAAGTGGATGTGTGGAACTTAATCAATCTTTAGTGGAATTATGGATTAACTGGTCACTAAGTCTTTAGTCAAGGGAATGCAATTAAGTTTCAGCAGAATGATGGCTTATGTAGACACAATCAATTCTTCATTCAGTGAAAGATAATAGTAAAATATTGGAGATAAGAGGATGGTTGAAATTTCTTTATAAAAAGTGAGAATGGGTGAAGGAGACATCATAAGGCTCTTCTTCTTGATGGTTAGTTCTTCCAACTTTGTCAATGTTGTCTTTCTTCCTCTTCAATGGGATTCTCAGACACCTTTTCTTCCACAAGAATGGGAGAGCCAGTGGTCGATTCAAGCACAGTATGAGCTTCTTTTTCTGGAAACATGAAAGAACTTTCATCTTTTGAAGCCATGACAGAGCCTTTCTCTTCCTTTTTTATAGTGACGGCCTCAGTGATGACTCAGACACAATTTCTTTTCCAAGACTTAGCCAAAATCATTTTCTTCTTTATTCTCGACTTGAGTCTCACATCGGTGGACCTGAGAACAAGCAAGCTACAGTGAATCCCCGTCACGATAGGTATGATAGATTACCACCCAACCCAATATCCAAAGTTGTAAAACACACAAATCTCATATTATGGTACCCAAACACTCCATTTTGCTTTCTGTACCTGTGTCGACAAGCAGCAACACCCGGACACGCCATTTTACCCTCCTTACGAATTTGTATTTAATTTATATTTTCAGTTTATAACTTTATATTTTTAGTAATATAATATATATATTTTAGTCATAGCATATATATTTAGATTGTATTCAGTTTATTTTGAATTTATTTTGTATTTATGTGATATATAGCAGTGTCCCCGTAACCACATTTTTTGGAATTGCTGTGTCGTACCCTCCACACCCACACCCACACCCACACCCACACCGTACCCGTACCCGTACCCGTACCCGTACCCAGGTGACATAGATCTCATGCATGGTGGCAGTGTGCAGTGCACCACCTGCTCCATATGACATGCTGATGTAACATTAACAGGCTTTGGAAATCCATGTTTAGAAACCCCACAGGAGACATCAGACATGTTTACTCTCAATCATTGTGTTTTGCATGGTGTACAACAATTAAGACTTTTCAGGGGATTAACCATTCACTGAAGTTTTCTTGCAAGATTCTGTCTGTTAAACCCCAAATATGTTACACCTCTATCAAAACCTGACATAGCAACCCATAATCACAAAATCTCCTGCCCATTGTGGGTCTTCATTTCTCACTCAACTAGTTGTTAAAAGAGGAACTCCAGATTTACCTGTGCAAGGAGGAAGAAGAATGATAGAGAAGAGGGGCTGCAGAAGGTCACGGCTGAATCGTTTTTCATACATGACTATTCTATTCAGTAATACATATTAAGAAGTGATTACAATAATTAGGGTACAAAAAATACCCTTTAATAAACAACTAAAATTACAACATAACACGATAGTGTGTATGGATACGAATCCAAGTTGGATCCAAGATCCATGAACGACTTCTTTTCACCCTCCCTCAAGTTCTGGACCATGAACAACTTGCCTTTTAGCATCCAGAACCTGTCTTTCGTCAATCCTTTTGTTAATATGTCTGCAACTTGTTCTTCAGTTCAGACAAAATTGGGCTTAATATCTTTTTCTTCAACCTTTTGCCTCATAAAGTGTTGGTCTATCTCAATGTGTTTTGCTCGACAATGATGATAGGATTGAAGTACATATTGATAGCACTTTGGTTATCACATAGTAGGAGTGATCGAACAATCAGTTCTCCTATCTCATAGAGGAGATGTTTTATCCATGTAGCCTCTGCAGTTGCAGCAGCCATCGATCAGTATTCAGCCTTTGTGCTCGATCTAACGACGACTTTCTGCTTTTTACTGCTACAAGAAACCATGTTCGACCCAATGAAACTGCAATAACCACATACCGATCGACGTTCATCTGGATCCCCTACCCAATCAACATCAACATAAACAATGATCTCATGTGCACCCTGATTCAACCCACTTTTTCTGTACACAAGTCCGTCACCACCAATGCCTTTTATATACCTTAGAATTCTCTTAACTGCCTCCATATGTGATGTACGAGGTGTTAAAATATATGTATCGTTATATATATATATATACCATAATACCCGATAGGGGTATTATGGTTATTTCACACAGTACCCGATAGGGGTACTTGTTTTTCTTCATTTTTTATTTCTATAATTATTTTATTTTTTTCTTTTTATTTTTTGTATTTCTTTAAGCCACTTAAGGGGCCACACCATAGAGTCGTTGGGGGCTCCCAACGACTCCATGGGAGCCCCCTTTTGTGGCTCTCCTTTTGAGGCCATGAGGCCTCCTTTCCTCTCCTTTTCTTTTGTATAAATAGGGGTGAACCCCTTTGTATTTTATTCATTCTGGAGAGCTCTCTCTCTTTCAATAAAGAGACATTTATATTTTGTGTTGTGTTGTCCCTTTGTAGACTTGGCTATTATCTCTTTTGTTGAACATTGTAAGTGCTTATAGAACTCTTTGTATTTCCGCATATCCCATTACATGGTATCGGAGCCACCCGGTTCTTAGAGGAAGAAGCGTGGTACGTATACTTTTCATCTATTATCTCCCTTCTTCTCACTTCTTGGTGGCATTATGGAAGCAAAAATCGATCTATCCTTCAAACTCAATGGAAAGAATTACATGATGTGGGCATCGGCAATGGAGAACAACCTCAAAGGTAAGAAACTTTGGGGTTATGTTATGGGTTCCATTCCGGAACCTAAATTAGAGCTCACAAAGATCGAAGGTGGACAAAAAAAGTCTCTTAAGGAAGATGCTCGCCTCAAAGCCATTGAAAATCACCAAAAAGAAGTTGAAGATTGGGAAAACAACCATGCAAAAATCCTTGCTTGGTTTATGAATAATGTCAAACTCAAGGTATGTGCTAACATAGCTAAATTTCGTAGGGCAAATGAGGCTTGGTTTTT